>NW_023396720.1:73313-156426 GCF_011125445.2 Fundulus heteroclitus | reverse complement strand
TAATGTCACATGTTACGACTGAAAAGTCGTCGTCAAATGTGTTTCCGCTGAAGTGCCATTAAAGAACATGAGTAATTCATTTTTGTTCAGTGAACTGCTGCGGGTCGGTGTTTAATTCCTGGTGTGTCGCTCTCTTAATAACCCCCATTTGAACTGGAAAGGAAAGAGGGCGGAATCTTAGAGCGCTTGTTTTCTCTCTTGCTGTCAGCAGACTGCTTTCATCACACCCTGTTCCAAACATTTCAGATGAGGTGGGCACCACCCAATCTGTCCAACGTACCGAGTGAAAGCCACGGTGTTAAACAGGTATTTAGCAAGAAGAACACTATCTTTGCCACCTCATAGATCCTATGAGTGTACCATTGTAGTGTTTCCTGGATCTTCTGGGCATTATATAACTTCTCAAAACCTAAAGAGATCCAGGAGAGAAACCCAGACATCCCTCTACCCAGCAACGTCCTTCATGTCATTCTGAGGGATCCCAGGGCGTTTCCAGGCCAGATGGGATACATAGTTCCGTCAGCGAGTCTGGGTCTTAACTGGTGTTTCATACCAGTGGGACATCCCTGGAAACCCCAGAAGGGAGGCGCCCAGGGGGCATCTTGATCAGATACCCAAACCACCTCAACTCCACATTAGTCATATAATTGCTTGCAACAGACGCACCTTCTGGTGGTCTTACCTTTACAAAAATGTAAAGGTGTCAAATCTCCCAGCTTCCCCAGTCTTTGCTCAAAATAAGGCCTGCAAACAATCACCATGTGGATTTCTTGAACCCTGGTGGCCCATCGCCTTGGAGTTTGAGAAAAAATCTGCCAGTGTCTAAAGGTTTAATGGCTTTCTGGACAATCGACACTGGATTCTCCAAAGCCTGTCACTGAGTTACATTGAATAAACTTCCTATGTCTTATGATACCAGTTACTTTTTTTTATCTAATGGTGTTCCCCTCAAGATCTTGTCTGACTGTGGCCTTTATTTTGTTTCTTGAGTTTGGAAAGAGTTCAGTACCGCCCAGGGAGCAAAAGTTGCACTTGGTTCCTGATCTCAGCAGCTTTAGGCTGTGCTTTACTGCCTTTGTTCTTTTAACCCATCTACTTGGAGCTCTCAGGGTACTGTCAGGGTCATGGTGTGTAAGTGAGAGTTTTTTGCATGTATGATCTTTCTCTGCCAAGAAGATCTATGGTGGAGGATGATGCTGGTCTATTGTACCGGTCTGTAATTATTTCCTCTTATGCTGGAGATCTATTGTGTTCATGGTCAGGCTTTGTGGTAGACCCAAGCATCCATGTGTTTTCTACCTGCATTCCCTGGACTTAATCTACTCACCTTGTGGAAAATGATTTTGCATGTTTTGGCTTACTTCAGCTCTGCTGACTCCTCCTGTTTCTGTGACCCCCAGGTAGAAGCTTGTGTTCACACCAACCCCAGATCCTTCTAGTAATGGTCCATGGTCATCTACTGCAGCTCCGTCTCCGCCAGCCGTCGCCTACCTCCAAAACACTCTGTTCAGTGTCAGATATCATGTCTCCCTCCGCTCTTCTCTTGTGAGAATCCCTTCTGGAACACAAGATGTTGTGAAATCTCCCTTCACAACCCACCGCCAGGATCTCCAATTGCCTCCAAACTCCTTTCATTCTCTGAAACAGTAAGCTATTTAAATTCTTTTCACTTCTTTAACTATTCACTTCTACTACTACTTCTCTTTCCCAGACACCATCTGATCAGAACTACCTTCAGTTGTGCAGATTTATCTTTTCAGACTCCTCGAAATGATTCATCCTGTGGGTCAGGAAACTGAATGTAAGTGTGACTATCAGTGTCATACATTCAATGCATCTTCAACAGTAACCACCTAAATAACTACCAAGAAACCCATTCAGAAATGTGACTTCTTAACCAATTATAAAGCCAGGGGTTTTTCATGAGAAAATAATTGAATGAACTTCAGTAAAGAAATCTAAATCACTATACATAGTTTTGTTTTTTTCATGACTGCATTTTCAACAGCACTTAGTTTATTAAATAGCTATTATTGCAAATGCGGTAAGAGCTCTGTGTGCCAACCAGGATGATGTTAAAAGCCATTTTATCCATCTGGCAGGGGAGGCATTAACCTTAGACTGATATTTAAATGTCAGGACAGTGTGTGCGTGCGTCCGTGTTCGATGAGGGTATAGACAATGTAATTCAATAGAGGCCTACCCTTTCCCGCAGCATATTATATCAGATTATGCAGTCAGAGATGACTGATTGCTGATGCCAGTGTTTTCATCAATTAGGACCAGTTACCAAACAAGAGCAGCCCCGTCTGCACTGTTATTCAGCAAAGCTTTCATTTGCACAGGTGAGCACGATATTTCTACCTGCTGTCTAAGAATGTTAAACAAAGAACAATTAAAAAGAGAAAAATGAAGGCTATGATGGGCTTCCAGTTCTGCTTTCGGATGCAGGAAAACATGTTAAGATGTAAGTGCAGCCTGGAGAATTCAGCTGCAAAACGTGACTTGTATTCAACTCCATGTGATTCCTCAAGGGATTTTGAGGAAAGGATTTTTCTTTAAGTTCAACACTCTCTCCTTTAAGATTCATTGCTTTAGGGTCATTTGAGGGTATTCTGTTGTGTTAAATGTTTCTTAAGTCAAGTAGTGGGAAAGACAGCTATTGCACACAGCAGTATTCTTATTCCACAGTGATAACAGTCCTGAATGTTTCACACCTTTTTTGCCCAGTCACCAAAGATTCCAAGGATAACTTGAAACTGAAAACTTTAAATTATAGGTTAACCCTTAATTTATGGTTATTTTATTAGTCACCCAAAAAAAAATTCAGATTCTCCATGTCAGGATGCAGCTTAAAGGCTGCATGCTGAGCCCCTCTCCCTCTCTCTCGTTACTGCGCAGCCTGATGGGTTTCACCTGGCAGGCTGCAATTAACCCGCAACTGCTTCCACCTGGTTCCACCCTTATTTAAACATACCTCTTTCTGCTCTCATCGCCGGCCCGTAGTGTTCACTCCAGCTCAGTCTCAGTCTGTCTCCAGTTCTGCAACTCCGCTCCACGTTCTTCAGTCTTCAACTCCGCTCCACGTTCTTCAGTTCTGCAACTCAGCTCCACGTTCTTCAGTTCTGCAAACTCCGCTCCACGCTCCCAACTCCAGCAACTCAGTTCCACGCTCTCCAGTTCTCGGTTCCACGCTCTCCAGTTCTGCAACTCAGCTCCACGTTCTTCAGTTCTGCAACTCAGCTCCACGTTCTTCAGTTCTGCAACTCAGCTCCACGCTCCCAAGTTCCGCAATCCAGCTCCACGCTCTCAAGTTCTGCTACAGTTCCACGCTCTCCGGTTCCGCAGCTGCTTCACGGTCTCAAGTCCTCCGCTACAGAGTCTCCCCGGTCAGTCTCCCCGTGCTCCTCCTGTCAGCCAGCTTCCGCACCCTTCATCTCCGTCCATAAGACTCTGGTTCTTCTCGTCATTTACCCATCATTCTGTACAATAAAACTCACTTCAAGAACAAGCTCTGTGTGTGTGTGCTGTGTCCGGGTTCATCCAAAGACAAATCATGACACTCCATCATTTTAATATTACCTGAGACCAACAGCAAAAACATTTTTAATGCACTAACGTTGGCCACCTGAAAACTCCACGCGCTGCATAGTGTATGCATTTAATACTTGTTTAGGGCTCTTTTTGCATGAAATATCATTCCACCGATGATGTTTTATGGAAGCCCAGGATGTATAAACAGTGTCCTGCCACTTGTTTGAGTCGTTGCTTTTACTTGTTCATTTTTTCAACATTAATTAATTTTTATTTTACAAACAAATTGTGGTTCAGATTTTTTTTTTCAATGTTCCCTGCTAGACCTCACCTGTGCCTAAATTCAGAATTATGTGTAGTTTCACGTCATTGGTTTTGAATAAGTGATGTTATTTAAAGCTTTTCTGGGCTGCGAAGGCTGCATAATTGAGTGAATGTAAGTAAAGGTGTGTTTCTATAAACCCGGGGTCTATTTTAACTTCTGTCACACTCCACAGACAAACAGATGGGCCGGATGTTTCTGCGTTTGCACATTTGTGTGTGTCTCTCTACTTCAGGAGTGTGAGCTCAGCAGGGTTACTTGCTGTCTGGCAACTGGGCGCCCCGGGGTTTGACAACTAGGATCTTTTTCCCAGTAGTGCTGCTTATTAGCAGCGTTTGTATGGGACCTCACCTTGTGTATGTGTGTGAGCATGCATTGCTTAACCATTTAAATGGGATCTAGGGAGTTCTCCCAGGACGTGCAGTCAGCGGTTTTCACACACCTGATACGGGCAAATTATTAATGTTTCCCAAATAACCTACAATTGCTGCAATCCTAAAGGTGATGAGTAACTTTACGTTACACCTTGTTTTCACAATGGCAAGAGAAAATGGTGAGGACACCTTCAGGACAAAGGGAAGGAGAGGCAGATTTGGAATTAAGATGAGGATCACCCTAAATATTGAAAGCCACCACAAAAGTGTCTTTATTTAGTTTGTCGTTACATTTAAACTCTCCCACTAAAGATGAACCCAATGATTGCAATTATGCAAATGAAACAACAAAGAGAAACATTGTTTTGATGATCTATAATATTGTTCCTATCAAACCCAAAACACCTCAGCACCAAACCCCTTTGTTGGTCAGTGGTACAGTCACACAGTAACATTCTTGGAGACGATAAAACATAAAGCTCTCTTAAATAAGATCATGAATGGAGAATGTTATGTTTGTACCTTGTTACTTTCCACCTTTGGTCTCACGATGATGCAGGTTGCATTTTTCCTGCTCGTGTAACAAATTATTTTGACATATGGCTTCTCAAAGTTAACCCAGGACTTCTCTTGGTAGAACAGGACCAATAAAAAATAGATTTTTTTTCTTTTACAACTAGCCTTATAGTCCAGGTTAGGTGTTACCGTCCACCATGTCAATCTCTAGCATGAATGTTAAATTCCAAAGTTTCATTTCAAAGTTTCCCATTGAATAAACAGGTTTAGAAATGGGGTCAAATGACAAGAAGGTTTAATCCAAAGATGTACCTTATGGTCAGTGTAAAGGATCCACAGCTATATTACAGCAATAGGATGATTTGTTCCTTTCCTCTGGATATGATATCTCACAGTGTAGATCTGTTTTTTTTACAAAGGCCACAAATTAAATCATTATCTGAGGCAGAGGCTAGAGAAAGGGAAGAGTACAGAGCCAGCATTAGGTTAATGAGCTTATGAAATTAAGTGAATTTCTCAGTTTGCAGGCCTCATCTCACATCCTAAATATCAGCTCACATGGCTGAATAAACTTTAATCCATCATCAATTACCTGTAGCAATTATGCCCAAGCAACAGTGAATGCAGGGAAGTGAAAAGCAAGTGGGACAAGAAAAAAAAATGGAGCAATTGCAATGATGAAGACATATATGCCAAATTGTTTATTATTTATCTCTTTTCCAAAATGGCCATCATAATTTAAACCAGATATTTACATGCATAAAAATAAAAAACATGATTATTTAAATTAACTCTTTGATTTATTAGGTCAGCAATAAAGTTTTTGAGAATATTTTTATTGTTTTCCTCAAAGTCATTAATTTATATCAATTAAGATGCCATGGCTTTGTACGATTCTGATTTAATTCTCAACATGAACGTTAACTAGAGGGACACCTGTGAATTTATTTTAAGTCACAGTAAACATATTACATCCTTGTGTGACATTAAGAAATAATAAAAAGCAGCTCAGATAGCAGGAGGATTGTGAAACTGCGCAAGAAAATTTGAAGTCAAACAAAAAAGGTTTTGGTTTGTTTTCCAAGTAATTTTTTAAATTTAATTTACTGCAAAATGGGTGGATAAGATATTAATTTACATTATTTCCACCTATGTAGTAAAAAAAAGTTAAGGCTGTGTTGATAAATTTTAAAAGACCATGAAAACAAGCTCAGCTTGTATAGTTTTTAATTTCCATGAAATACTGCTTCATTGTCCCAATCTGTGGATTCTCTGGATACTCCACAAGATGTCTGATATTAATTTTCCTGACAGCGTTTAGGTTGCAAAGTGTTTAGACAATGACAGAAAGCATTACTACTGATAACAAAGAAGGCCCTTGGGTGTTGCACAGTCAAAATTTTGTTCATTTTGTGCAGAAAATAAAGTGGATAGCAACATTTTTAACATTTTTAACAAGTTTAAAATGAATCCCTTCAAAAAACCAGCACATTAAAAAGGATTGGGATAGAAAAAAACAAATATATATATATATATATATATATATATAATAGATGTGTATATATATATATATATATATATGTGTAGATATATATATATATATATGGGTGGATATATATATATATATTATAGATCAATATAGATATATATCTATATCTCTATATGTATGGGTGATATATTATATATCTATCTATCTCTTAGATATCTAGATCTCTATCTAAGATATCTATATCTCTATATATCTATCTATATATATATCTATATCTGTCTATTATCTATGTGTATATATTAGGTGTATATCTATGTGTATATATGTGGGTATATATGTGATATCTCTCTATAGTATCTCTGTGTATCTCTATTTGTTATATATTATATATCTCTCTTCTCTCTATCTCTCTATATCTCTCTATCTCTGTATCTATCTCTATCTATCTATGGTCTCTCTCTATCTGTGTATATCTGTGTATCTCTGTGTCTCTCTATATGTGTATATCTCTATATTGTCTCTATCTCTCTGTGTATCTCTCTCTCTATATATATGTGTCTCTATGTATCTCTATCTCTATGTGTATCTCTCTCTATCTCTCTGTGTGTATCTCTCTTCTCTCTATCTATCTCTATATGTCTCTCTTTCTCTCTCTATATCTCTCTATGTGTATCTCTATCTGTGTCTCTATCTATATGTGTCTAATCTCTGTGTCTCTATATCTATATATATATATCTATATGTGTCTCTCTCTCTCTGTGTCTATATATATATCTCTATGTCTCTATATATGTATATGTAATATCTATGTGTATCTCTTGTGTGTGTCTCTCTGTCTCCATGTCCCCCCTTCCCTGGAGCCATTAAAAATGAAAAACACAAGCGTGATTACATTGTGTTAGTTTTAATTAATAAATGAAAAAAGGGTCTTTAGTTTATATCGCAGTGACCACCAACCCAGTGCAACAGATGAGCCAAGGTCCTATTTACAGCATTAATGTCTGCTCTGTTTATTAACTTGTGAAAACACATGTTTTACTGTTCAAAAATATGTTTTTTGTTTTTTTTCAATCAAAGAAACAATGTAAAGCTAGAAGTGGATTTTAAGAACAATGTTTAAAACGTTTCAGTTTGGAACATATTTGCTGATATTTCAGATGACCCTCCACGGGTAATTTGTACCTTCTGTGACATCCCTGCTGTGCCTTTTGCAAACTTGCTGCAGAACAGGTCAGTTTTGCCCCTTTTTATCTCTCTGCATAGATACCAGAGATTTCAGGAAACAGTATATTTTTCACACAAACACCTCAGGTCTTTGAGAATACAACTCTTATTTGCTATTTCAATAAGTATACATTAAATATTGGTGCACTTCTTTAAATTGATACATAACTCCTTTAAATGTGAGCAAACCCAGTACTCACTTACTCAATAGCCCTACTTTAGGAGGAGATCTACCGTTACGCCCAATTTCTGATTAAAAAAATGTACTCTACATTTGCACTTGTTTAGCACCCGCCAATATAGCTTGGGTAATTTACCCATTTGCTGCATGTTAACATTTTTACTTGAATTCCAGATAAATTGTGTACAGTAAAGTTCCCCTATTTCAAATTAATTGTAACACTTGATTTTGATATTTATTTTTTTCTTAGGAATGTAGAGATTCAGCTGAGCTTTTTTCGCTTTGAATGAGACATTACAAGAGTAAAAATACAGAGTATGCCTTCAGCCAATCTTCTCTCCATGATAGGCAACATTATTGTGAAGTAAACTTGTCAGGTAAATCCCAGTCACTAGATGGTAATTTTCATATCCAATTCCAATGTTTCGTTTTGAAATGAATTTAATGTGATGTGTGTTTTTAACATCACGGAAATTGTATCCCTAGAAACCTAGAGTTCATGGTTACAATTTGAAGTCTTTTTTTTTTTTTTTTTTTTTTAGTAAAAGGGCTAAGCAACATATGTACTTGGTTACTTTTGGGAATCAACCAAGTTCCCTTAGGCTCAGAAAATGTTTTTAGAATCCATTACGTCTCAACTTTACCACAGTGGACTGAACTACACAGCAAAAACATAGTGTTTCAATTTGCTCAAGTACAGAGTTTAAACCCATTTAAAACTATTTCCCGTCTTCCACAATTTTTCCTGTGGATTCTCGGTCTTTTTTTAAGAAATTTGACAGATGCAAAAAAATAAAAAAATAAATTGCATGTGCAAAATAGAGATGTTGGCAATATTCACACAGGGGAAAAAAAAGGATCACGGAGAGTAAATAAAATGAAAACCACTCGCCTTACTATTTCGGTGCAGCTCATCTCTGCACACTTTGTTTTGCACCCTCTCCTTCCCACCTTTCTGTCGGAGCTCGCTCCTCTCGTCTCTTCTGCTTTGACACTAATAAGCAGTGAAAACTGTTGTGTACTGGAGTCCTGTGATGCCAGCAGTCATCTCAAGTAAAATCTTGCAGCCTCGTCTCTACCATTAGCTTCACATGCAGCCTGTCAGTTCCAAACACTCAGGAGGCACAGAGAGCCTTTGAAACATCTGATTTGTGACATGTGACACAGCAGGTATGTTTAGCCGATCTAAGTAAAATCACACATAATGCTGCAGCTTACAGCCACTGCAGGAATGGAGATGGGAACATGGAGCAAACATACTTTTACTTAAGATTACTGCTGCTTTAGTTGCAGGAAAAGTCAAACCACAGTGCAGTAAAAAGATTTATGCACTTTTAAATAATAAACATTTCTTAATTTATAACAGAAAAACCCTTACTACAGAGATCATATGTCCTATCTAAATGAAAACATGAATAGCAAAGCTTTTGTAAAAACAAAAGAAGACTTAACTTATGCAAAACATGGAGAAAGCTTCTGTGATCAAATGAGACCAAAATGGCAACTCTGCAAAACTATAAATGTGGTGGAAAATTACGATTGCACATTAACATCTCATGTCCATGGTGGAGCATTGAGGTGGCAGCATTGTGCTGTGGGATGTGGTTTACTCAGCAAGCTACGGCGAAGCTGCTCAGAGTTTACCGAATTTATACAAAACTGATGATTTCCCGTGAGTTATTTAATAAAGGCAGATTACACAAATGAATAAACTCAGTGCAAGTGGGAGAACGGCACTTTATCACCTCCTGGAGCGTCAGGGCGACTTCGCTGGGAAAAGCAACGCTCCCAGGGGATGAACCAACAGCTCAAGTTGTACCATCACAGGTTAGCTTAAGAGTCCTGATTCACTGCTTTGTCATTAGGACATAGCTGCCCGCTGTTTGTCTGCCTCCGCAGCAACAGGCACAGGAGCTGAATTTGAATTTTCGTAACACAGTTCTGAAGGATGTCAATTTTGCCTTAAAGTGCAACTGATGCGAAACAGTAATCATGAGTGTTTATCTGAGCTTGTTCTGCTTGTTATGATGACTGTTGTGCCCTGTCCTCATTCTCTCTCAGACTGACTCAAACATCACTGCTTTTCGAGGACGCTCCGTATTCACTGCAGCACTCATGAATGGATTCAATGTGTTCTTTACAATAAAGAAGATACAGTAACTCAGCAGTATGCTGCGGCACAATTCAGGGATCGCTGAACAAACAGTACCAAAACAAATCTTAGGTTTATCCTCCTTTTTCAAACTGAAAACAAAACTAAAAACAAGCCAATTTTAGTATAAAAAAACTCCATGTTTGCTTTGTAAGACTTTAAACAGAATAGGTTATGTAGATTTATGTAAACAGATTTTAAAAATATGAAATGATGATTACCTGAAGAGGGATTCATTTTATAGAAATAGAATATTAAAAATAAAGGTGGCAGTATTTTAAGCACCTGAGGCTTATTTCATGTCCAGTGTGTGGGGTCAGCAGCCATCACAGTTTAAGCAGCCATCTTTTACTATCACCTTGCCCTACTAACACATTGTAATAAGCCACAAAAAGAACATGACCCTTGGGAAGAAGATAAAAGAAAAGATAAAAAAGATAAATTGTTAACTTGGTAAGTTCTTTAAATTCATCCATCCATCCTTCGTCTTACGCTTATCCGAGATCAGGTCACGGGGGTAACAGGTCCAGGAGAGAAACCTAGATGTCCTTCTCTCCAGCAACAACCTGCAGCTCATTCTGGGGGACCCCAAGGCATTCCCAGGACAGATGGATATGTAGTCCCTCCAGCGAGTTCTGGGTCTTCCCTGGGGTCTCGTCCTGGTGGACGCACCTGGAAACCTCCAAGGGGGCATCCTGATCAGATGCCCAAGCTACCTTAACTGGCTCCTGGCTTTAAATTCATGGCAAAAAATAAAATAGGGGTAAAACTGCCTTCCTCCTTTTGGGATTTAGAACAAACTAAATGTCTTAAGTAGAATCAAGAAATTTTAGCTATATTGTTTTACAGAAAAACATGAAACAAAACGTTTTAAATTGAATCAAATCTAAAATAAACAAATTTGGTAATCAATACCTGGCATGGAATTTGTAACTGTGGTGTTGGACTGTGGAATACTAAGAAAAGTGAGAATATATGAAGTAATGGCTTGCCATAGGGCCCCCACTCACTTCCCAGTATTACAGGTGCATCAGCTGAAAGTTTGGGACGTTTGCGACCCGCTGAGAAAAACCTAGCAGGCGAGTCTTGAAGCTCAGGAATGGCAGCTTTGAAAGCTTGCATTGCTTTCATGGAGAGGTAGAAAGCCTCTTTATCAACTCAGTCTGCTGTTATTTTATTACCTCATGTTGAAAGCTACATCTGTCACAGACTAGAGGTCCCCTATGGGTGAATTATTTCTTCCCTGACTGCAGCAGTGTGTAGTAACTAGTAAGGGCATTTCTACTCTTACTTGAGTAAAATTTCTGGCTACTCTGCCCACCGTAAGTAACTTCATTGAATAAAGAGCGGACTAGTTTTAAGCAACATTACACTAGAGAGGCACACCTACAGTTTATATTGAAGTGAGACTTCTTGTTTGTACACACGCTTTTAGTATTATTTTCAGTCTGGCATACATTAAACAATAGATATTGTCATTGGAAGCATTTTTGCACTGTTCTAACATGCTGTATGTACATTAACTGCTATAAAGTATTGGTTTTATTGCCGTTCAGAAAACTGTTTTTCCCCGTCTGAATTTGTAATTTTGTAACAGTTATTTTTTGTATGTTTTTTTTCCTATTTTTGTCTTTAAAATACCAAGATATGTACTTTATGTTTTTGTCTGTCTGATTACATCACTTATTAAAGCTATAGTGGACAATCTTTCTAGAAATGTAAGTAAGGAACGCCCATGTCACTTTTTGAATAACTGCGCATGCTCTTGCGTTCACCAGGGGGATCACGTGAAAAAAAAAATCTCCCAAATCCACTCTGGTCTTCTTCTTATGAACCTGTTAGACAGTTTGCTTCTTGCAACTCTCAGCCATTTTCAAAGTCTACGGTGAGAGCAGCGGAGCTACAATGAATGGCTAACCGCTAAGCTAGCCAATAACCTAGCCGCTAAGCTAACCGGATACATAAACACTAGAAGTGTGCATGCGCAGCCAGCAAGCAAGCGGAAACTAGTAAGGAAAGAGCACACACACTGGTGTTACATGAGCGCATCAGAATGACTGACATTTGGGACAACCAATAGATAAGGAGATACTCCCAGAACTCGAAACCAAAAAAAAAATTGTTTACTCTACTGTTAAATCAGATGTTATGATTAGTTACTCCAACTTGAGTACTCTTCCTACCAAATACTTTTTTACTTTTGATTAATTCCTTGGTTGGCTTTTTGCTTGAGTAAAATTAGGTAGTATCGCAACTCTTACTTGAGTAAGTTTTTTTTGTCTACTATACCCACCTCTGCCCTACTCTGTGGACCCAGGTCTGACAACAGTATGTTGACCTCAACCTTCAAAAGACACACACATTCCAGCGCGCTTCCCATTATTAAGCAAATGAAAGAATAAAAAGTAAGGGGCCTAAAAGGTGAAAAGCTAAGTTTTTAAAAGCGGATTCATCATTCATAAAAATAAAAACAAGAACCTGAAGGACTAAATCTACTCCAGTTTGACCAAAATTGTAACAGTTTTTAATCACCACAGTAGTAACTTTATAAAGGTTTGCAAATCTGAGCTATAATTATCCCCAAAAAGGAAGAACTGTCCTCCAGTTTTCTGCAATGTACTTAACACAGGTGAGAAATCCTTTCCAGATCTCCAATTTCTGTCTTTAAGCACCCAAGCAATTAAAGGTTAGGCACACACATAAATATGACGCACCTTTTCAGAGCTGAGACTTAGTTTTGATAAAATTTAATGTTTACTTCATCTCAAAAATATTTATGGCTGTGTGTGTCGATATAAAACAAATAACTACAACACAGGGCTCCTTGAACAGCTGACGGAAAGGCCAAATGTGATTGTTAAATGTACGTCGTGGGGAACAATTGCTTGTGCAGTGCACTAGATTTAATCTGTTTATGTGTGTGCAGAAGAGGACCAGTGATGTGACATTTTTCTTCATCCACAACGTTACTTCATAACTCCTCTCAGGCTTTGCAGAGATCAGCAACATGAAAAAATCCAGGAATAAAAAACAGCAGAAACAGGGAACTCAGAAAACGCTCTAATCCTTCCACCAACCTCACTGAGCAAGCCTCCCTTACAAAATGTCAAGTTAGTAACATTGGCTGGGGTTTTCCTTAATTACAAAAGTGTATCATCAAAATATTTTAAGCACATCAGTTCATTTATTTCTTCTCAGCATTTTAGAAGACAATGTGTTATTTTATGACTCGACTATCATCACACTTTTCTGAAAAACGGCCCATATCCCTTCTTCTGAGCGCTATACCGTTGCCAAATAGGAATATGTTTTACTGGACTCAGGTTTCTTGTGGATACAAAAACTAAAAACTTATCCCAACCCGAGACCCATGAAAGAGATCCAGTCTGTAATAGATCGGTCGGGATAAAATACAATCTAAAGACTGCCTGAGAGCATATCACTACTGTAGCTCAATGGTTTGTGCAATTTACTTGAGTTTAATTTAACACAAAAATAGTGTGCAAATGTGATAATGAGTCATTAGCAGCACTCAGAGTAGAAAGCTTCCAGATGGTGGCTTTTTGCTTTTAGCTGCCATTCTGTTGCTGTTCAAACTCTTATGTTTACAGTTAATGCCTATGATTTTATTTACAGTTTAGTTTTAGTTTTTTCTTCTTGTGCCATTTAGGATTTTTTTTTTACCTTGTTTTGTTCTCCTCATATCTCCTACATTTTCTTTTATTTCATGTCAAATCTTGTAGTTTAGAACTTAGCTTGATTTGAGTCATCTTTTTTGTATATTCTCTCCTAAACAGCTTAGATTAACCCTCATATAAGAGTCTGCTCTATTTGGCTATCAATCTCCTCGTTGGTGCTTGTTTGGCACATTTCATTCAACCTCTGTACTTTCCAGGCTACAGACATCCTCATGCTACGCCACATCCGTCTGCTATGTTCTATTTAATTTTCTAATGTATTCTCCTAGTTCTTAAGTTGTATTTTTGGGTGGGGGGCAGACAGCAACTGCAATACCTCTTCCAACCACAATCAAATTAATTCTGTCTAGATGGCTTTTGGCTGGATAATTCGTTTTTTGTTTGTTTGTTGTTGTTGTTTTTTTTTGTTGTTGTTTTTTTTTGGCAAGCTGAAACGGAAAAAAGCTGAGATGAAATAGAAGTAACGAGGCTATTTTTAAAATGTAAGCAGCAGAACGTACAGATAATTGCATGTAAACGTAAGGAATACAGGTGAAAAGTTGGTTAAAACAACAATTACTCTAGTAAAGTATAGATAATCAAAATTTGTACTTGAGTAAAATAACAAACTTTGTTACATGAAACCTCTGCATACACATTTTGCATGTTTTTAAATCACCTTACCCAGTTCCATAGGTCACTGTACAGTCTCTTATTCTTATTTGTTTTACATTTTTTACCTTTGTGTGTATCTGCATGCTTCCCTTTGCATTTTACTTTGCTGCTGGCAGGCCTAGATTTCTCTGTGGAGCAACAAAAGATATTTCTATTCTATGTGGCAATTTTTATACCAGCATCACCTCTAGCTTACAAGGTAAAAGCACACAATTCAGCTCCAGGTCTGAAACACAGATGCAGTCATGTTGCATCGCGTATGAGTGAGTTAATCGACGCCGTTCCATCAAGTCCACCACCCCCGCAATGTCATTAAAATGCAAGAATTCACTGAATCAGGCAGTTTTGGTTGCATGCTTTAAATGTCAGGATTAATTGAGCACTGTTTTGCCTTTCTCCAAGAGATTTATTAACTTTATTCAGAGTGATGTGTTGTGGTAAAGCAACAGGAAAACAGTTTCCAAAACTTTTCCCCAGATCCAGTGCACTTGCCTCAGTAGCTCTTCAAAGCAGTTCTATATGCATGTTTTATTTTGCTACTATACTCTGACCAAAATAGCATGCAGGATCTCTTTACCTGGTTTCATTATAAGGAGAAAAAAAACCCCGCTGTGACTGCAGCTCTGAGCAAAATGTGTCATGCTTCTCTGTGAGTGAGCAGCAGGAGGCAATAGACACATGTCCCCACATTCAGTGCACAGAGCTATATAATCATAAAACAGAGAACATAAGAGCTCAATTCGTAGAGTTAGAAAGAGCCGGAGTGGTAGAAACCCATCAACAAACACTCTCAGTCCCTAAATGAAATGTCATTGTCATCCTGTGTGTGTTGGTCTAAGGGTTGACAGTAGGCCATTCCATCTGTGTGTAGCAGAGACAGCTGCTGCATTGTCTGCTGTACAATGGTGATTAGGAGGGTAACAAAGACAGAAGGAAAGCGAGTGAATCTTATTGTGTTCGTTACAATGGCATTTTACAAGAATAAAAGACAGAAAGAAAGATAAAAGGGGGATTTTATGTCGGCCATCCCAAAAGTATTTTTGGAACTGGGCTTGGAGAAGAAAAGTGGGAAGATTTTACGGCAGATTTTCTTGATCTTAGTGGCCGTGTTTTCCTCATGCCTGCATACAAAGAAACCGCATGTTGGGATTCCTGTGTGTAGGGTAAAAAAAAATATGTGTTACCTCACAAAAGCGTTGGATTGTTATTAAGGTTTAATTTTAATTAAGCCTTAATAACAATCAGTGTTCTCTATGGTGTCTTTGAGTATTCTGAAAGGCAATTTTTTTAAAATGAAATGTATTATTTTTATTATTTAATTATTCATCCAGGTTTTGAACATCATGTGCACATATTAATTAATCTGTTAATGAAGATGATCTGCAAATAACTGCGGCCATTTTAAATCTCTACGTTTTGCCTTGCTGCCGCACAATGTATGATTTCCAAAGACCACACAGGACTTTAACTTTTCACGCTGCGTGAGCTCGACATTGTAAGAGCTTACAAGTAACTCCTGTCACAACATACGATGGAAGATGTCAGACTGCACAATTTATTGCTGCAGCAGGAAGACTTTTCACTTCAGAAAGGTCTGAGAGATCAAGTCCAACGATGGATGGACAGTGAGTCCTTGTTAACACAGTGTTGCACTTTGAAAAGAGACTCTAAAGAGAACACTATATATCCAGCTTCACAGCAAGCAGAACGGTGCGCTGGCTGCCGTGGGTATACTAAAAATATTTGCTTCACCATGGGAGGGTTTATACCTATAAATCACAATCCATCATATCATGACAACAGGTGAGCTTCACCAGGTAGATGGACTGGTAAATAGAGACTTCTGCTTTTTTAACTTAGCTCCATATTTACTACAACCAACCCATACAGTACCTGTTTCACTGCAGACACTGTCCCAATCCGTTTAATTATTTCCCTCTCCCTCCTACCATCTCTCCTCAACAAGACACCATGATGCTCAAACTCGTCTCCTTGAGGCAGAGACTGACCACCATACCAAGAGAGATTAAAATCTTTTTTTTTCCCATAAGAAACATGACCTCAGATATCAAGAAACCGACTTTTATCTTTGTAACTTTGTACTTGATTGCAAACCACTCCAGCAACCATTTAAGGTGAAGACACCAACATCATCTGCAAAAAGATGAGCCAAGGATAGTTCCAAACCAGACACTCCACTTCTTCGACATGATCTCGAGATCAAGCTTAGGCTACGTTCACACTGCAGCCTGAAGTGACCCAATTCCGATTTTTTTTTTGCCCATATGCGACCTGGATCTGATCTTTTTAAGACAGTCTGAACAACACAGATTAGATTTTTTCAAATGCGACCCAGGCCACTTGGATATGTGGTCCTGAATCCGATACGTATCTGATCTTTTCTAATGCGACCTGTGTCTGTACAGCCGGGTCACATTTATCCGACCTGTACGTCACCGATACTCGACAAACGTCACTATTCTGCGTCCTTCTGTGCAGAAGCGAGAAGAAAGACAACACCAATGGCGGACTACAATGAGAAGAGCAGTCAATGGACGGAAAGCTCCAGTTAAAAAATAAATTAATGACCGCAAAATGCGCACCAGCATTATAATCCATGTTTACTTCCGCAAACACTGAGGACGCTTGCTACGTGTGACGTCATCGCGTCCTCCAGTGCGCATGCGGGACACTTAGGTTGAACGAATTCAGTACACACAGGAGATCACATACAAGTCTCATATATTTGGAAATGTGAACGCACACGCAAAAAAATCCGATTTCACAAAAAAATCGGAATTGAGCATTAAGACCTGCAGTGTGAACGTAGCCTTAGAGATGTGGTGAGGGACTCTGTCACCCAGAAGGATTTTATAGTCAAGTGGGTACTCCTCTTAATAAAAAAGGTCTATCTGAAATTTGGCCATCTGACAAGGATACCTACTGGTTTCCTTCCTTTGGAGGTTTTCTCTGCATGGCCCACTTGGAGGAGCTCCCTGGGCAAATCCAGGATTTATTAGACAGACTACACATCCGTTTTGGTTTGAGAACACCTTGGGATAACCCACTAAGAGTTGGGGAGGGTCATTGGAAAGACGATCGCTGTGACAAAGGCAATAAATGGATGAAATGATGAAATGTCCTGTGATCAAAGTTCTGATAACAGAACTTCCAGCAAAGCCTAGTGAGTTTTTCTGCAATTACTGTTAAGACATTTAAATTTAGATCATACACGTTAACATATTACAAAAAAGAAAATTCAGCATACTTTACGGGCTTAGTGACACGCATTTAAACGGATTGCACATTGTATTGTAAAATTTTAAATAATATTGATTCTGGAGAATAGATAATTTCCACTTTTTGTCACTATATCATACAATGGAGAAAATAAATCATGACACACTAAAAGGTCAAAATGAAGATTAGCTAAAGATGTTATTGTTGTTCAGTTTGCCAAAGTAAGAACTCAAATCTTTAAATGACAACAAGTGCATTCTTCTTCTAACATGGAAAACCAGTGGGAATTATTATTGTGCTCGGAACCATTAGCAATACCACAATAACATTTCTCTCAAGCCTCTGCATTTAGATAGATTACTGGCGCTGTCCCTGGAGCCCAGATCTTTGTGACAACACTGTCGGTGCCCACCAGCAGTGACACTAAAACTCCCATTGGAGTGGGCCAGGCTCAGCAGATAAAGAAAATGAAGGTTCAGATCAGGAGCTGAAAAATTAAATCAAAGACATTTGTAGTTAGGAAATACAACATAGGGAGATATGTAAGGACACAATATGAGCTAATGATAGTCTTTGGTTTGGGTCCAGTTGTGTCAACGTGGTTGAAGCTGCTTCTGTTCAGACACAGTGAAGTTTGTTCAGGCCTTAGCTCAGCAACAAAACACACAGCTATTTTAGTGTCGCAAGTTAAAGGCGCAATTCAAAATTCTTTGCAAACTTTTTTTTTTAATCTCCTCTAGTCTTCATTATTGTAATCATGACTGAACTCCCTACTGAGTAACAACTCATTTAGCACAGCAATGCCTCCACCTGCCTAGCTTAAAGCTGTCAGCTCTTCAAAATATGCGTTCATGAGTTATATTGGGTCACATATAAATTGATCAGGAGTTCTACTAAAAAAGAACCTGCAGCTAAGTGTGACAGATTCTTATATCTTCTCACAGATCAACTACTAAAAGGTCAGGGATGCATACGGATCAGACAAGATGCTACAAGTTCGTCTTACTGGATTCCAAATAATGTTGGGTTGCATTTTTTTTTCCCCACCGAGTCTATTTATAACCATCCCAAGTTCCACTGATTCAGATCTTCGGTCTATGTGAAAATCAAACCAGTTTGATGCGTTTTCAGCTCTTGTCACACTCCCCAAAGAAGCACGATGATAATCTGTAGTAGAAAGAGAACTGAGTCCATAAATATTAATGTATCCTAGTTTGCTTTAGATTTAGTTGTCAAGTTCATGTTCTTGGATTCTTTATTTCAACCTCTGTAAAGCTTTATAGCTTTTTAACTTTAATTACGTGCAATCAGTGAGGAAGAATAGGTTAGATTTGGAAGGCTTGTTTATTTCTTTCAATACGGCATAAAATGGTGTGACGACCAAAGAAGTAACCCAGATCGCTAATGCCGCTAATCACTAGCTGATTAAATCTTAGTCGCTAATCTAAGTGTTCCCATATAGATACTTCGGATCATGCATGAAAAAAATTCATTTTATCCTCCAATTGTCTTCCGTGTTAAATGCAACCTTTGTCCTATTATTTGCTGCAGTTCTTTTTTCTTTATTTTAGTTATTGGTGTTAATTTGAGTCTGAAAAATATGTTGCCAAAAAGAAAAACTACACTATGTTCAACTCTATTTACTGTTTTGTCTGACATTAAGCCCAAATAGTGGCACTGCTAAGATCATAATTCAAATGATTTGCAGTAATGAGTCCCCGACCCCTTTGTGTATTTCAGGAAATTATGTTAATGTGTACATGCCATGCGTTGATGCCTGTACCAAGTATTTTTTTTTCTCTGTGTTCGAGTCGGCGGACGCATGCATGTCAGGTCCTTTTCTAAAGGTTAATGAAGGGGGAGTCACCGCGGTGTACCACCAAGTTTCACTACAGCCCTGAGCTAATTGGGACACACTTTAACTTTATGGCTAATTATGTCAGGTATTACCAGGGCCTAGTCTGTGCGTGGCCGACATGGGGTATGCTCAGTGTGTGAAATTAATTTATTAACTTCTTTTACAGCTAAAGGTAACAGAAGAAAAGACAGATAAATCAATTTGTGAAGCCGTTGACTGGTTTCTCCAGACAGCACAAAGCAAACTGGTCTATTTTCATAATGTGGCGTTTCTGGATGTTGGAATTACACAAAAAACTGGCTGGATATTAATCCCTAAGATGATTTTTCTCCATTTCACTGTGAGCAAAAACAAAAAAGCTTGAAAGCACATCATTCCCATACTGTGAAAGCATTTTTAAAATAGCTTCAGGGCTAATATATATTTTTAAGTCTAAAATGATTCGGGATTACAATGCATCAGTGCGGTAGACATCGATGTCTGCAAACATTGATTATAGAAATCAATGTTGCATCGACTAATAGAGTAGTTGCTGAAACCAGATGGTTCAGTTTTAATTTGGGGTTTTAGAGAGTGGATTCAGTCATCCCAGTTGCCAAAATTCAATCTACAGATAAGACATCCAGAGTAAAACTCTCCCTTTGAAAGAATTTTAACACAAGGGTAAAGATACGTAAGTTGTTTTCTTTCTTTTGTACACTGGTCTAAATTTAACATGGTGCTAATGCTAAATAAACTTTGAAAATGCTCTCTTCATGCCTTTTACCAACTGAGTTATGGTTTCATAAATCTTAATTTTTAAAGAATTTCTGTCTAGTGCGCAACTCAGATGTTATATTGTAGTACTGGTTCATTGAAAAATTAAATAAACTAAACAAAATACACCTTTCCCATAATGCTGCAACACAATTTAACATTACGGGTGGAATATTTAAATATTCTGTAACAGTGTTGGTTCATAGTTGAGCTCAGTCAATGTTGGCTCCATGTTTTTGTTTGTTGTGTTTGTTTTTTCAAATGGCCCAAACCATCTCATTTTACAAGGCCTTAATATGTGTAACAACAGGCAGCCCCAAAAGTCGCCCATGAAAAGAGCAAGAGTATCCCAAAAACTATGTTTTCCATAAGATAATTTATCATAAACATTAAGTCAAGAGATTCTTACCTTTCACCCCTCGAGTGTTACACTTTTGTGGTGCTGTACAATCTCCAAAACCCACATCCAAGAAAAAAAAATCCATTTCCTTTTAGTTAAAAAATATTCCACCTTTTCTTAAATTAAAACACTACAGCTGTGCTATTTTTAATCATCACAATATAGTCCGTCATTTTTAATGTACACAGAATTGCTAATCTTGACCTTATCAAGATATGCTAAATTCTATATGTACAAAAATGGCCTTTACTGGTCCATGTCCCAGATTTCCATCTTTTTATACACAATGGGACTCTTGATTATGCAAAAAGAATAATGTTAATGTTTCTGTTACAGAAGTTTTTATGAAAAAAGTTGCAGAGGGTTGTTTGAATTACATCATCTTTGGCTAAAGTGCCGTTGTTGCTTCCGCTTTGGCTGAAGAGTTCTTACTCTATTAGGGAAGTCAGATTGAGCCCAATTATATCCAGCTGCAACCGCGGACACTGCAAAACACACCCACTGACTTTACGGTTAGGGTTAGACAGGGAAATCCATGTTGAGTGGGATATCTGTTTTATAGTAGCTGCTGCTGGATCCTTCTCGAGATAAATAGCCGTTTTTGTGGACCGACGACAAGGTGGTTCACACAAATGCAGTGGGGGGCAAAACGTGTTAGTGTAAATCCACAATAAATTAAACAGTGTCTGAAACATGATTGCAACTCCAAAGTCTGCTATTGTTGTTGTCTGTGTTAGCCCATGTGTGTTAAAGGGACCATGACATCATTGTATAAACTATTTCATGTAGCTTATATTGCTGCATATGTAAATTCTCCAAATAATTTCATAAAAAAAAAAAAAGTCTAATCTTTTCCACTCTTGAGGCTGGTTTCAAATGTTGTGGAATCTGACCAAGAAGTTTGTCGGATGAATTTGTTAATTAGGTTAAAACTGGGCGTCACGCATAATAAGGAACTGTATGTTTTTTTGGAAAGCTCTTTTAATAAGACTTCTTATATCTCCGATAAATACTACTAAATGGCACATATTACTCCTTTGTTAAATGAATTGCATTGGATCACCAACAGTGAAAACCCAAATTTAAGTACCATTACTTAAGAAACAAAAACTGGTTTAATATAAACATTGAACTAAAAATAGCTAGCTACGTTTACTACTTTACCTAGAGACAAGACATTTAATACAAAATCTGATAAGATCAAACCTAATATTTTTTTCCTGAGTCACAAGTTTTGGACCTTTGGGGAAGAACATTAGAGATTTGGGTCTACATATGCATGACACAGGAACTCAGACGTATGCTTGATCCTGCTACTGGTGTTCCGCTGTCCGGCGAGTTTTTAACGTGAAACACAATGTAGACAGCTTATTTAGCTTCTTCTCATTTTTATTTGTCAGTGACGCTTTGGTCTGATCTGAGTTGTAGGACTCCAACCAAAACAATGCTCTGAAATTGGTCGAGCACGAGGAGAAGGCATTAAGAGTAGATATCATCCAAAAAAAAACAAAAAACACAAAGAATATGTTTTTAACAGCAAAATAAGGAAAATCTTAAATGATATTGATTTTAGAAGGAGAGAGGCATGCTGAGACAGTAAAAAAAAAAGTGCAGAATAAAAACAAAAGTGGTATGAAAATCAAAACTGAGAATGGATGCAGCAGAAGGACTTCTGAGTAAATAAAAGGATTTGACAGATCTGATCCACCTTTTGTTTTCTGAGAGCGAGGAAGTCGAGAGGGTGAACAGTGGTAATGTCAGTAATGCTTTGTAATTTACCCAGAGCTTTTAACATAAAGGACCATGAAGAACATCAGATAAATGACAGAGCAGGAAAGATTGATTATAGGTGGACAAGACAACGAGGAACACACATATACACACGCCGACTCACCTTCCCAGCCACACACAAAGACACACTGCAACCATCTGAACTGATATGAGCCATAACGGATCATCCTCCTCCAATTTTTAATTAAAAAAAGTTAAAAAAAAATAAAACAACTGGACTTCTATTCTGAAGCTGAAGACTTTTTGTCTCCCGTCCAGGAAGCTTTCTCTATTCAAAATGTCTGTAGTAGTGAGGCGTTCCAAGCTTTATAGACCTTAGAGCTTAGATTTGCATATAAATTCACCTGGAACTGATCGCCCCAACAATGGAGAGTCGTTAGGCTCATCGTTAGCCTGGCTCGCAGGAGGAATGTTGAGATCACATACATGGAGGTGTGACTTGGGGTGAAACTTGGCAGGAATCAAACGAATAACTGTGTTGTAAGTTTTTGAAAGTTGTAACCTGAATCGTCCTCCTGTGTTTAAAGTTGTTTTTTTCTCACTTTACGTAAATGGCTTCCTTCACCCCTCTTCCATACCATCTGTCTTTGTCTAAAATGTGAACGTTTTGGTCCTCAAAAGAGTGTCCTTTGTCCTTCAAGGTGCAGGTGGACGGTTGAGTCTTGTCCTGAGGAGCTAGCTCTCCTGAGCCATGCATATGTGGACAGGTTGTTTGGTTTCTCCAATAAAAAGATCAGAACATTCCTCCCTGCACTGAACCGCATACACCACTCCGCTCGTCTTACGTTTGGGAGTTTTGTCCTTAGGATGGACCAGCCTCTGTCTGAGGGTCCTGTTGGGTTTGAAATGTACCGGGATCTTGTGTTGAGAGAAAACCCTCCTGAGAATTGTCCTCCTGGACAGTTTTACTTCTGGAGAGCAGAACGATGGCTCTATCAATTCTCTTCTCTAAAAATCAAATCAGTTTCACAGTAGGAGAATGATCCAAAACACACCAGGTAGTCCCCCCCCCCCCCCCCTCTGAATGGCTAGAATCAAACAAATGTTAACAGTAACAATCAAAGGTTGGACTTGAATCTGATTGAAATGCTGAACTTTTGCATTACCCTTAAACAGACTTTTTACATCCAAAGATGTGACTGAAGTAAAACAATTTTGCAAATCTGAGCATGGGCAAATTCCTCCACAGCGACGTAAACGACCCATTGCACGTATCGTTGTTGCTCCCGAGGGTGGCACAACCAGTCATGAGGTTTAGAGAGTGATTACTTATTGCACATTTGGCAGTGTTGAATTTGATTGCTTTTTCCTCTTGAGTATGTTATTGGAAAACAGCATTTTGTGTGACTTATTTGACGATATGAGATGAGTGTAACAAAAATGCAAAAACAGAAATCGTTCAGGGGGCAAATACTTTTTCAGAGGGCACTGCAACACAATGCCACAGAGCCACCAGGAAACTACATATTATAAAAGCATAAATTTCCCATTTTGCTTCAGCTATCACATGGATGACAATTCCAACAATCCAACTAGGGAAACTGGGTCACTTCACCAAATAAACAGCAACAGGGTAGAAAGTAAGCACACGGAATCCGGCTGAAAATAGAATAAAGGCAAAGTGAAACAATGTCTTTGTCAGCTTTATTTATATAGCTCTTTACAAACCAACGAGTGCCACCGAAGTGCTACAGAACAAGATAAAAAAGGACAAAACATGGATAAAACAATTCATTACTTCCAAAAAAATCTACACAAACGTAAAAATAGGATATCAAGGTCTTTTTAAGCCAAGGAGTAGAGATGGGTCTTTTAAAGCATATTAAAAGTCTCAAAAGACCAAATTATCTGTGGCAATATTAACTCTTTAGGGTAAACATTTTTAAAAAGTTATGCACAGATTAGGATTTATATGAATTAAACATTTAAAATTCAACAAAACGATTAATTAAGCTAAATGTATCCTTATAGACATTTATAAAAACTAAGCTTTTTCAACTGTAAATACACAGTGACATGGATAAATGTTGCTGCAGTCCATTAGATCTGTTGTTTGGACCTGACAGAACCCATGTAAGCTTAAAAATAAACTTTAAAAACTTTTTTGTGAAAGTTGTTACTTGTGAATTAGGTCCACATAAGGCGCAGGGAGACCAGACTGCAGGTGTTTGTTTGCATGCTCAGCTGTTTAACACATAATCGAGTCACTGCACAGCAACCTCAAACTGTGACTTTTTTTTTTTTTTGCTCTGAAATTAAATCACTGAAAGACTAAAGCCTGAAATGATGCAGCAAGAAACCTCTGATCATGTTCAGACTCATGTCAATACATAAAAATCATGTTTATTTTCCCTGAAAATTAGCATTTAATTGGTTTTGTGTTTTTGAGCTCCTTCACGTCTCCTAGTGTAATCTGGCTCTCTCTTTGGGTTAATTTGGTACATTTAAAGCTGAAATGCTTCAATAATACATGATTTAAAATTTGGCGCGTTTCTGGCTTATCTCCCCATTTCTTTCTTTTTTTGTAAAATCCAGAATGCCTCAAGATTCCACTGTTAAAGACGTAATTTTCTTCTTCTAATCAATAATGCGTTCTGGGAAATAATGGCAAAATAAAAGCTAAATACAACACCCCATATAAACTATATACAGATAGATTCCTGTGTTTCTTTTTAAGGTTGTTTTAGTGTGTAATAAATAATGTAACTTAAAACATCTCTAATTTAGTTTCCAGCCATACAATGTTCATAATCCAAGAATGCACATATTTGAAGAAGACCAGAGGCACAGGCCAGAAAAAAAAACATTTCCTGCCTATTTAAATATTTTAATCTCATTCTGTAAGACAACCAAGCTTTGTGTATTATTGTGTAACTTACTGAACATTAATATCCTCCTGAGACCCGGCCCAGTCATTTATGTCCACTGTAGTGGACATTTTGTCCACATGTATCTCCCTTAAGTATCTGGAGTTACCCTATCAAGCCCTATAGTGTTCTGTAGAGGACATCCTGGGCTTTCCAGTGATGTATCATGTGATAGGTTTGCAAGCTGGGAACTTTACTTTTTTTCTCTCACAAGATGGTCGCTATACTAACAACCACATTTTATGAAAAGAGGAAAGGTAAGTCAAATATTCTTTATCTATTGCTTTTTTTACCATGATAATTATATATATTCTTGTTTATTAATGTGTCATCAACAATATTATTACATCTGAAAATACTTTAATTATTTATGTTTTGAAATAACAGTCATTTAATGAATGTCAACTGTAGTGGACACCGGGACCATGTTAATGTGTTTAATGACTGACATTGTCGTCGGAGACAGAAGCGAAGCAGAGAGGATTCTATACCAGATAATAGAGGGAAATTCAGATTTGGAGCTGTCAGATGAGGAAAAGGATGAGAATGAGTATCAGCCTGTGATAGGGGGAAATAGTGACGAAGAAGGAGCGGAAGAAAATGTAGGAGAATCTCATAAGACAGAGTCAGAGCCAGAGAGGGAGTGGGAAAGTCGTCGTCCTCTGTGGGGCAGGACAAACTTGTATGTTTTATTTAGTTTCAAGCTAATGTTTTAAATTTTATTATCATATTACTGTAGATTATTGTAGAGTTTGTAGTCTGTATAACAGATGTTAAATGTATGCAGGTTGCCTAAAAACATGCTTGTGAGATTGGTCAATATTATACCCATGACACTGAAATTATGGCATTAATCAAAATTGATGTGTAAAAAATGTAGGATTTTTATTAACTTAACTTAACGTGGAGGAGCCACCTCAACTGGCTCCTCCACGTCGAGAGGAGCCAGTTGAGGTGGCTCGGGCATCTGGTCAGGATGCCTCCTGGACGCCTCCCTGGTGAGGTGTTCCGGGCACGTCCCACCGGGAGGAGACCCAGGGGAAGACCCAGGACACGCTGGAGGGACTATGTCTCCCGGCTGGCCTGGGAACGCCTTGGGATTCCTCCTGAGGAGCTGGCCCAAGTGGCTGGGGAGAGGGACGTCTGGGCCTCCCTACTGAAGCTGCTACCCCCGCGACCCGACCCCGGATAAGCGGAAGACAACGGACGGACGGACGGACTTTATTTTTTTCCCTCATCCCATGCCATTATAATAGATTCACACCTGTGCTACCTGGGCTTCCTGCCTATCACAATGACCCTAAAATCTGTGAATACTGGAGTCCAATCCAGTACTTTTCACAGTACATTATTGTCAAATTCTTTGAAGATCTGGCAGCTTTTACAAATCAAAGACAGCTGCAAACTACAGGAGTGTCTCTGAATACTACTAGTAATAATAGTAATATCATCTTTATTGTCATTGAAACATACATTACAATGAAATTTGTTCTCTGCTTTTAACCCATCACCCTTGGGGAGCAGTGGTCTGCCATGAGCGGCGCCTGGGGAGCAATCTGGGGATCAGGGTCTTTGCTCAGGGACCCAGAGTGCAGGCAGTGGGGATCAAACCGGGTACTTGCAACCTTCCCTGAGTGCAAGCGCGCTGCTCTAACCACTAGGCCAACACTCGCCCCCAAGAACTCAAAAATTTTACAGCCCAAATTTTACTGCCCAAGAAATCAAAATTTTCTTTGGCATATCAGTCCACATGGCCTGCCATGGCTATCCCAGAGTGAAAATGTTTTGGGCTAAAAAAAACAAAGTACCAGTCATTAGCAAGAAGATGACAAGGGACAGGTTCTACAAGCTAAGAAGCTAAGATTGTCAATGACCTGGATGTGACTGAAGAGACAAAGAAGTCAGACATTCTTTGGAGAGTCAGACCATTGCTTGACCGTGTGAGGCAAGGTTGTCTCAGCCTTCCAAGGTGTGACAAAGTGTGCATTGATGAGCAAATCATCCCATTCACAGGCCGTTGCCCAGTCAGACAGGATTATCACAGCTAAAATATCCAGAGGAAGATGAAATGCAGAACTGCTTAGTTCTATGTCTTGTAGTTTATTGTTGAACTAAATACATGTATTTTTACTGTTGCAAGCATCAAACAACAGAACAATGTTACAGATATTTATTTGTTTTTATCAAATGTGACAGTTCTTAGGTAATTATCACTTTCAAGACAATCTTTTTAAATTTTTTCATTTTCTAAAACCTGTTCTATTTTCCCATGCAAATAGTCCTGTTGTCCTCCACAGTGGACATGCTATAAAATTAAAATTAAAAATATATTTAAAAAAATTAAAATTGTAATGTGTTTTTTTAGGTCCAAATACATGGGAAATCACACAAAAAAAGAAATTGTAAGACACTTTTTTTCTTTGGTTCTCAGGAGGATATGGACTTTTTAAACAAAAAAAGCAACCACTTCTTATGTTTGCTAACCAAGTATGACCTAAAATGAATTGAATATTTAGTTTCATTTTTCAATAAAAAAAAATTAAATAGAAAATGTATTGCGAAAATAAGCCTAAATATCTCTGAGGACGTTCCTATGACCTCTACAGAAGGAATTTATGCAAATAAACAAAACGTTGGCAAAAAAAAAAAAAGTTCAAATTCCTTCACATCAGAGCATTGTGTCATTCACAGCATTACATTTCTTGTATTATTTAAGTAGAAAGCACAGTTTTTTCACTCACAACTTGTGTTAGATTAGACAGAGAGATTGCTTTTAATTATTTTCAATATGCAAAAACATATACAGAATGTTAAAATGTATATATACACATGGAAAGATGGACATAGAAACATAGAGGTTTAGAGAAAGACACTTGATTGATTCCCAAGGGGGAAATTCACACAATAAGACAAAGATTGAGTAGAAAACTGACCATTGGCAGAAAGCTGTGATAGCTATAAATCTGAGGAATGTCTAAAATGTTTTTTTTTTCTAATGTTTGGTCTTTTAAATAAAAAAAAAGTCTAATCACCAAAGCTACTGAATAGATGTCACCATCCTTTGCCATTAAACACAGAAAAATGTGGCACTTTGCTATAAATGATGTTGGTGTGACACTAAAAGCACAGGATGAGAGGAATAATTACTATGATCAGAACGTTTTCTGGTTTGTATTGTGAATGAAGCCTGTCATTACTACCACTGGGTTCTAGCTTCATGGTCACAAGGTGGATATTTTACCTTTTTTTTTTTTTTTACCCCCTAGAAAATCTGACTTTTTTTTCTTTTTTTTACACTTGTTTCTCTGCAAATACAAGCAGACACAGCTGGTTGAGTTAGTTTGGTACCTGAGGCACTGTCTGTGATTCTGAAGGCATTTAGGTAGAAGGAAACCGAGACAGCTTTCATTCTTTGGGAAAGCCCCGAGGAGCTGCTGAGAATAGCCAGAGGCCAACTTCAAACACAGAATCCAAAGAATCCAGCTGAATGTGGACTGATCCGTTCCCACTGGGACTCCATTTTCTGTTAACACTTTGTTGTTCTAAAAGGCATCATTAACTCTGTTGGCCTGGAGCTACATTATTTAAAAAAAAAAAAATGTTTCCTACAATGTGTAAGCTTTTTACTTCCCACTGCTCTCGCTTAGCTTGGGGTTCATCCTTTTTCCCCTCATCCACACTAATAAATACAGAAACTGAACACACATGTATGCACCCTGAACAGGCACGGGACGCTTGGCTGCTCATGCATTTCCCCTCTTACTCAGTTACACTTTGTCAGTCACTCAAAGAAAAGCCAAAGAGGGGGAATGATTGGCTGACTGTGCAGACGCTGAACAGCAAACACTCGGCGTCCTCTGACCAGATACAGGCTTTTTAATCATCATTTCACCTAATTAGCATCTTGTGGTAGAAATATTTCTTTCAGTCTGTCAGGAAATCAAAACATTTGAAAAAGAAAAGTAAGAACAAAAACAACAGACACAGGGCTGAGATGTGTTTATGAATGTCAAAAAGAGGCCAATTTTGGAAGCAATAACATAATATTTTTACTTACGATGTAATTGTTATTGCCATCCACACTTATGGTTCAAACCGAGAATTAATAAATGAATCCAGGTTCCTACTGGTTGTTAAGTTTTACATTTACCAATTCCAGTTTCAGGTCTTAAATATGTTGTGTCCTTTAACATTTCCATGTATTTATTTTAAGAAGATTTCAGCTAAAACAGGTTGATTTCATGTTTTGGTAATTCTAATGAATTGTAATCCTATTTTACAATGAAACTACGTCAATTTCAGAAAATTAAAATATTAAAAATGATAGAATATGCTAAAAACAAAAAAAGTAAACGTAGCCAATGTTAGATTTCAAGAGCTTTTCAGTTGCATAATTATCTGACCAGTGAACCCAAAGCAAAAGGTTGTCGAGCAGCCACATAATAAGTTATAAAACAAACACATTTTATGTTATAAAATAAAGAAACAAAAGATTAGAAAAATTCAAGATGATCATTTTGCTCTCTGTTGCTCATCAAAGCCATCAAAGTTTAAAAGTTTGCCAAACTCCTCTGCTTTTCCAGACCTTCCAGCACAGCACAGTATGTGTCTTATCCACATATTTACTGAAGGTACATACATTTTCTTTCAGTACAGGGCGATAATCTTCTTGGCCTGCAGGAATCCATAGTCTACTAACATAGATTATTTTGACCTGACCTCCACGTTTTCATGATCCATGCTATAGACACCATCGAGTTGAAACCAGATGTTTAAATACACTTTATAAAAACTACTTTATCCCCTGACTGACATTAAATCACACTAAGCTTTTCCTGTTTCTGGTCAATATTTTGTTTTTGATTTATTCAAATTTAGAAGGTTACATAAATTTCAGTATTTCGTACTGTATGACTTGGGTCAAACATTCTGGGCGTCCTTCTGCAAGCTTCTCACAATAGTTTGCTGGATGTTTGGCCTTTACCTCCTAACAGAACTGGTGTAATTGAGTCGGGTTTGTTGGCCACCTTGCTCACACACATCTTTCCAGCTCTGTCCAGTCATTTTATCTGGGACTGAGATCAGGGCTTTGTGAAAACTTTGATTTTGTTGTTCTCAAAGCTACAGTTGGAAGTCCTGTTCAGAAACACTTTTTGTTATACTGGGTAAAATTGTCCTTCCATCCTGAAAGTATTCAATACATTATGTATCCACAAAAAGGTTAATAAATCATTCTCTGTGGGAGCTGCAGGCCTGCCCTGCAAAAAGGGAACTAAAAGTAGGTAAAATCCTCTTGAAAGTGGTGTATTTTTCATTGATTTGAGCTGGTAAATCAGACTATTTGCCAATGGAATAAGATTTCCGCACTTAAAATAAGAACAATTCATCTCCCTCATCTTATTTCAAGTGCAGAATGTCTCATTATCTTATTCTAGGGGTAGAAATTCTCATTCCATTGGCAAATAGTCTTATTTAGCTGTTCAAATCAAGGAAAAATATACTATTTTCAAGAAAATGTTACTTACTTTTAGTTCCCTTTTTGCAGTGTGTAAAAACTGACCATTCTTTCCGGTTCGGTCTGAAGGGCTGGGACTTGTCAGAGTTTTGTTCCCGCTCTCACTCATAGAGGTTACATACTCACCCCCCTCAATCCCTCAAGTTCCAGGTGTATCGCTTCATCTATCGGTTGTCCCACATGCCAATCATTTTCCTTCTGAGTTTCTGCTTGCTGGCTGTACTCTTCTAGTGCTTATGTTTCTGGTTAGCTTATTGGTTAGCCGTTAATTGTAGCTCCACTGTTCTCATCGTAGACTTTGAACATGGCTGAGAGATGCAAGAAGCAAACTGCGTACAAGTTTATGAGAAGAAGAAGAAGAAGAAGAGGAAGGCCTCAGTACAAAGAAATAAGACCAGAGTGGATTTGAGAGATTTTTTTCACATGTTCCCCCTGAAGAGCGGAAGAATAATGTAAGACATCCTTGCGTATGCGCAGTTATTTAAAAAGGGACTTGGGAAAACTTATGGAAAAATCGCTGACCCTAGCTTTCAGCAACTTTCTAAATAATCTGGCGGTGTGCTTAGGGTCATTGTGTATTTGGAAAACTCTTCTTTCCCTAAACTTTACCTTCCTCTCAATGTTTTCTCATCGTCATGTAATCCATTCTGTGTAATGGACAGGTCCATTCTGCAGTAAAACACCCCTAACATGATGCAGCCACACCTATACTTTACAGTGTGCATGGACTTCTCAGGCTTGCAACCTTCTCCCTTTTTAAATCAAATTTAACAATGATTATAATGGCCAGACATCTCAGTTTTAGTTTCGTATAACCTTTGTCAGGCGTGACTGTGTCTGCATATATCTGATTTCTACTTTACATTCAGTGTTTCAAATAGTTTGAACAACCATCCTCCAATGTTTTTCCAATATTGACATATCCCATACAGGTTTTAAAAAGGGGTCTTTTCACTTTTCAAACATTTTGTACAAGAATCTTAAATGTCAGGGGCAACAGTTCAGCTTAACATAGGTTCTAATAACCCATTTATATTGCACAGTTCTTGCATAAATGGGCTGTTTTTGGGCTTTAAGACCAGCGTTTCCCTAAATCGGCGCCATGTCCGTTCTCTTGATCATCTAGCTTCCATGCCTGTAATCTGTCAAGGGTCAAAATCTTTGCTTGAAAGGCATTCACAAATCTAACTGGTGCAGATGCTCCCTGCCATCCTTTGATTCTTCCAAAGTTCTGCCGCATCTCAGTTCCACACGGAAAAAAGTTCAAATTCAACAACCCCCACAAATGAGATGAAGAGGGAACGGCTACTTAGTCAGCTGACTGGCACCTCCATGTTGTTTTTACAGGCTGATTCAACTTCTTTTTTTCGGTGTTCAGACATTTTCCTCCAGCTGTCATCTCAGTCCCTGGTGACCCCATAAATGTCAGGTCATTTCAACGTCACTTCAACATCCACTCTGGTGCAGAAGGACATTTTCTCTGGTGATCCTGTCAGCTTTATAAGGCTGTTAAAATGATCAAAGTCGCTTTTAGAAACCCTGAGAGAGAGAAAACGACGGAGACAGCGAAGAGCGTGCGGACGAGCACGCGGGCATGCAGTCAGACAGGAGTTGAGGGGGGGGGGGGCTGAAAAAAGACATGGTTTCAGACCTGCAAAACTGTCACAACAAGGCAATAAAGACAGACCGTGCCTTGTTTTCCTTCTGTACAAATTACAGTTTTTATCAGAGTGTAGCTTGGCACACAAAGATATGAGCAGCATGAAAACAAGATGTAATCTACAACCTTTAGCACCAGAGAGTAGGGAGGTGACACGGTGTCCCACACAAGGCATGAAACAAAGAAACAAGAGATCACTCTTGACAACATTTGTGTCACTTTGGACTCTAAGGTTAAACCTATGTTCCAGCAGTGAGCAACAAGTATCAATAAGGTGCTAGAAAAGTGATTCCCAAGATGTTAAAATTCACACATTGGACTCAAGTCTTGGGATCCAGAGCTTCATTATGTGTAGAAAATATTTTCCAATTTACAGAATTGCAGGAGTATTGTCACCCATAATTGGATGAAGAGCTGCCAACTAAAATACAGAATTTTACTACGATCACTATCTCAGGAATACATTGTGCTTTCTTAAAGCTTTAAAGCGTATCCTGGACCACATAAGGTAAAGTGAAAAGTCGAACAGCAGGCTGATATATTCTCTATGGGTTATGTTCATGACTGAGAAGCTCCATGAAGGTGTGCTGTTTGGTCGTGTCCTCAGTATATTACTTTTTAACAGGGTTAACAAATGAACGTGCATCCAAACATAAGGAAAATCTGATCATTATCTTTGCAAGAAAGTCAAATAGACGGAGGCATTACGCTGTGACAAATTGGTGCTCATTGGACAAAAAGGACATGATCGACATCTTCAGGACGTTACAACCTCGGTGTTAACCACTGTCCAGCAGATTGTGTACAGAGCATGGAAATCCTTGGAGTGCAAGACTGCAATGTATGTTTATGTATGAATGAGTTCATTTGAAGATATAATAGTTTTAACAGTGAGTAATTATAATGGAAAGCAGAGTGCTCTTCACATTTCAATTGGCTGTTTGGTCCTGGCCCCCTGTTCTTTTCACAGATGAGAGCAGGTTCACTCTGAACTCATGTGACAGACTGCAACATTATTCTGCATGATCAGTTTGATGGTGGGTCAGAATTGGTCTGGGTTGGTATAGCCAACAAGATAAGATAAGATAAAATAAGATAAGATAGACTTTATTGATCTCACAGTTGAGAATTTCACGTGTCAAATCGGCTCAATAATCAAAAGAAGGTGCCAAAAGGAGGAAAAGGTGCATGAGGTATACGACAAGAGTATGCCAGCAGTTCCTGGCGGATTAAGGAATTGATACCACTGACTAGCCTCCAGGCTACCCTGACCTAAATCCAAATGAACATCTCAGGACATCATGTTTAGGTCCATCTGATGCCACCAGGTTGAACTCAGTAATATCCTGGTCAGGATCTGGAAGAAGATACCTTAGGATGATGTTGGGTATGCATACAAGCATTCCAGGGGCCATAAAAGCTAGAGAGTACCATTTTGAGTTGCTTTAATGACGTTTCAGCAAACTGGACCAGCCTGTTGCATCAGTTTTTCAGTTTCACTTTCTGTGAGTTCAGATAAAGCCCTCCGTGGGTTGATTATTTTGATTTTCATCAAATGGTGTGGCATCTTTTTGGTCCTAACACATTAAGGATTCCACATTAGTCTGGTTATGCAGCCTGATTTGTTTTTCATTTGAGATCTGATGCATTTTTAAAGTCTTCCTTTATTTTTATGGATTTTTTATTGCATACTATAATAATAATAATACATCCTCTTTTCACAAAATATTTCATAATACTAAAAGTAATAAACTTTTTATATGTACATATATGAACACTTTACATAAGGTCCACTCTTTCATAGTTTTAACAATATAAACAATAATAGTACCCTATACCCAAATGTTATCATTCCCATTAGAATTAATTATACTATAGACATTAGTGGTTATTATACCTTATATGATATTAATAAAATTTCTTTGAAAAATGTCTTGAACCTTTTGATGGTTTGAGATGTGCTCACCTCCACATTCAGACGGTGCCAAGGTTTTAACCTATGAACTGAAACACAAGAAACTTTCTGGAGGTTCTTAACTCACAACCTATAAATTCCCCCTGGTTTCATAAAGTCCTTCCCAGCTCAAAAACCCAGGTTTGGAGTATTTTCTCGTAGATAATTATGTTTTGCTTTTAACAGTATTAACTACTAGCAGTTTGATATCACCAGTTTTAGTGGTTTTGAATATATGATCAGTAGGTTGGTGTGTTGTAGATAACCTGCTTTAATAGCCACTTATTGCTCCTTTTTTTTTTTTTGCCTTAAGGATAATTACAGTTGTGTATTCATCAGTGTTGTCCCAGATTTCTGTACATTGACCCAAGAAGGGCAAAACTGAGGCACAGCACAGAACATGGAGTGCTTTTTGATTAAAAAAAAATAAACGTTTGGCTTTGTGAAGACCTCATCTGGTTGTTGAACGCCACAGCGATCATGAGCGCAGCAGAAACTGCACTCTCAGGTAAAAAAGTGTAACAAGCATGACTCGCTCCCAGCACCCTACAGAACTGTGTTGGGTTCATTGACGTACTGATACTCAGCGTGGTAGTTCAGGTGTAGTTAGGGCTGGGCAACGATTAAAATATTTAATCGCGATTAATCGCATTGTATTTACAAACTCCAAGAATGAATTCAAAAGTAGTGTAAAGAGCACTTTTATTTTAATGTTCTGCTGCCATATGAACAAAAGTGTTGTAACATTTGTAGCACTTATCAGTAACACATATTTAGTGTAAAGCTCAACTTAAACATGTAAAACAAAAAATAGCAATAATAATAAATTAAAGCTTATTGCCACTGACAGGGAATTCTCTTTATGGGGAAAAAATCTACCAAAAACAGGCAATTTCTGAGGTAACAGCAGGGAGCAGCATTACCATTTTATGTTCAATACCAAAGTTTAACTTGGCAGTGGTTCCAACTAACTTGTTTCTGTCATATTCCATGCTGGAAGAACTTTAAACTGAAATGCTTGCTAACTCGATATGCTTGCGTTTATTTGACGTTGACACGCGGTTTTTTGTTGTTGCTTTCTCGCGCGCATATAGTGAATGGCAGGGGGAAAACAGGCAAAAATACATGGATACTTTGAAACGAGAAGCGACTTCACCGACGGCGTCGATGCAGATCCCCCCCCCCGCTCCGCTCCGCACAAAACTTGTTCCGGCCGCCAACTCACCGCCTCGCCTCGCCTAAGCTCGCTCGCGGTACCTGCGGGAAACACCGCCTTCCGCATGTCAGCTGTGTTTTTTTCCGGCCAGCACCTTTCTTCTTCTTTGAATCTGAGGCTGGGCTGACAGCGAGGTTATTGGCGCATTATCGCCAGCTACTGTTCTGATTCAAACCCCTACACCGCAGCAACAGACCTTCACAAAATAAAAGCATGTGACCAACATGCGTTAACGCGCGTTAAAGAAAATATCGCCGTTAATAGTCTAATGAGTTAACGCGAAATTAACGCGTTAACTTGCCCAGCCCTAGGTGTAGTACAATAGACAAAGACGTCCCTCCAGAGGATAGTGATCAGAGCAGAGAAGATTTTTGTGTCCAGGACCTCGTTCAGAACCCAGATGGTTTTCAGACTCTTCACACCCTTTACAAGAACTATCTGCTATTGTCCATCAAACAGTACCAAAACAAACAGCAGGACCACTGCTACACATTTTTTGTGTCAAGTTGTTCAAATCCTAAGCTATAGTTAGAAATTAGCACTTTATATTTTTGAGTATATTTTTATCAGTTTCTTTTTGGTGGTTTTAACACTAATCAGCTCAAAGTTCAAGATAACATTGTCTCAGTTTGTCATATAAAGACATAATACACCAATTAAATTGCTTAATTCGCCGATTAGATTTGGGACATGGCAGCCTTGTAGAAATATGTTACGAACAAGTTGTGAAAATTTAGCAAAAAATGGTTTCATTCTATTGTTCAACAACAGCAGGGAAAGTATTTTTCAAAATAGGATGCTGTCCAATAGGCAGTGATTAATCTAATCCCACTTTCAGAAGCTTCAGTCATACCATTAAATCATCGCAGGCCTGTTGTGATTTGTTACATATCCATGTTATATATTCCAGCAGGTGACTTGTCCAGGGTCTACGCCACCTCTGCCCATTGACAGCTGGAGATAGGCACCAGCAACCCTCGCGACCCCACAACGGATAGATGTGTTAGAAAATAGATGGATGGATGGATATTCCAGCAGGCTTCAAAGAGAGTTCTTGTTTTCTTGACATTGTATTCTAAAATTGCCCTGACGCGGCCCCATAATAATGTACCAGCCTTTGTTCTGTCGCCAAATCAAAGTAAAATTTGATTGATCTAAACTTCTAAATCAGCAGAATATGGACAAATGTCATCAGACTGCAACAAAATAGGAAACTGTATAGAGATCGTTCTACATTAACCTGGCCAGCCAGATTGATAATGTGCATCACTCTAATTCTGCACATTATCAATCTGGTCCTGCTCCCATTGAATCTGTTTGAGGAAAGGAGGGCATTTCAGCAGAACTGTCTGAGCTGATTGGGTGAAACAACACCTAGTGCCCGCCTACCAAAGGTTGGTTTTAGCCAATCACGGTACCAAATTAAAACGTAAGTAGCAGGCGTCATGAGAAACCACAAGAAGGTAAGCTAGTCAAGACACTTCTTCCTGTTTTACTATCAAAGAATTAATTGTGGCTTCTTACAAAACAGATGTGATAGCAGCAGCTACACATGTGTTATTCTGCACTGCCATGCTTATTTTGGTTCAGCTGTGGGCTCAACCACTCCTGCTTTTGTCACAGCTGGTATGTCCTGCCTTAAATCTCAATACTGCAACATGATTGGCCCGAACTGTTCCTGGTTTGGTCTGAAATGGTTGACGCCAGAGCGGTTCAAGATGGATTCTGTGTGTTTGTGAATGCACAAATGCTGCGAGGGTAGTTCTACATAGCCTCGTGTCATCATGGTTTACATAGTTAAACCTTGATGTAAAACCCGTTTGTTTGTGGCCGATTTCTTTGAGGCAGATTTGGATATTTAGCATTTTTCTTTTGCAAAGGATTGTTGATGTCTTCATTGTAATAATAAACTGATCTTTGGTTTAGATTGAAATCCATTGTAGACAATAATGCTGAAAAGATATCAGCAAATTAGCATTTTAACATGCTTAAATTATTATGCCTACAGTACATGCAATCCTTTTCCAAATGCTGACACACAAAATGCCTCAGGGTCATTTTACCTCATTCTATCATGTTAAATAATATCAACAAAAAAAGGAAAGATTTTATTTCAAACAGAGGTGCCGTGTATTTTGTCAGCACATGTTACAGTAATTTAGTCGCTTTTCAAGGTTAAGGGTTCAAGTTATGATAAAAACTCTGGGTTATGTAAAAATTCAATTTGGCTCATATTTTCACCTTCATGCACTTCTGCAACTAAAGACTGGCCATTCAGTGACTCAACATTATTCTATTTAATACCTAGCTACTGCACTTTAGTCTACTGAGTTTCATAAATGCATTCTCTTTTAGTGTGGTCGGCTGAAAGCCGGGCAGGACCTCAGGTATAACCATCATAATGAGCAAGAAGCAAATGCGAGAAAAGAATGAGACACCACATACTTTCATTATCTGTTCCTGACAATGCTCTGTATGTCTAGCCTTTGTAATTAATTCACTAGATCCTCAAAGATTAGTAAATAAATTAAAGCTAGGCTGTGAACCAGCAACGAGATGCGCTTCTCCATTTTTCATGAAGGACTTTTAGTGTCTTCTCTGATCTAAATGTGAAAACAGGACTGTCTGCAGTTCAGTCAAGTGAAAAGCACACGGGTGGAGAAAAATGGATACCTCATGGCCTGCACAACATGCAGGCATGTGTATATCTACTTTCTTCACAATCAGAACCCTGCGTATTTGCTCACACAAGTACATACTGGCAGCTATAATAGATTTACATCCATTCCTTTCATTGTGTTTATCACTCAGCACTCCGTCTCAACTCCTCACAGTCTTTGTCTATCAGGCACATCTTAATATGGTTTTAATTTTATCATATGTTGTTGTTTTCATAACAGCACTGTGTAACATTTGCCCACTACGGGCGCTATACCTGTAACTTCAGACCATTTTGGACCAGCAGGTTGAGAAATCATGGAGTCACTTGTAACAACAAGGTCAAATTCATCCACCTAAGGTAAATCCTAGATCAGAGAACTTAAAATATATCTGATCAGCAAAGTGTCATATCTGTTTTGCTTTCTTGTTTGACAGGGTCTGTAGCGCAAGCATGACTCTTCATAACTCCTGTTTATCGTCACTTATTTTAGAGCCCAAATAAGCAACTTAATTTTCAGAAACAAGCCCAAAAAACGCAACTAACAAAATTTACAAGCGACTTTAGAAAAAAGTAGCTCAAAGTCGCGTAAAATAAGCGGATTTGGCAACAGTGAGCGCGGGTCTGTTTTGCTATATTTTCTAGCGTTCTTGGAACTACGGAAAGCGCCGAGGGTTAAAGAAACACACAGTGTGGAGAGCGGCAAAGGGAAAAAAAACATTAGGTACGGTGTGTGTGTTTTGACGCAAGATTAACGCATGCTAAAAAAAAATTTTGTTGGCAATATGGTCTAACAAAGTTAACGCATTAAAACTGACAGCCCTAATATATATATATATATATATATATATATATATATATATATATATATATATATATATATATATATATATATATATATATGTAAGTCTGCCTCTCGAGTAAACAGTTTTTTCATAGTTCTCATAAGGTGTCTCATGCTGTCCGTACAGCAGGAAAGGGAGCAGGTCTCCTAAAGCTCTTGTTTATGGTAGCTTATTTTGTAGCCCAAATAACCATCTTCATGGTCAAAAACAAACCCCAATAAACCACAACCCGCGACTCACAAAATGTACAAGTGACTTCAGAAAAAAACGGGCTCTGATTTAGAATGAGGTAAAATTTTAGGAAATGTCTGCAGCCTCAAATATTAACGTATATATCACTGTGTCATTGTTTCACCCAAATCTGTTTGTCTTTGCTCCAGAAACGTAGTTTACTGCAGCATTTTCTATTTCTAGAATTAATTTGCATTGAATGATGTAATTTGACTCATGTGGAGCAGTAATAAAATGCCATATCTACCCATTCTGTTGGCATCTTAACAAAAATGAAATAATCTGCTGATTTTGTCTGCAGTTTTTTAAACAGATTCAGTTTGTTAGAGAGACAGAACGCTTTCCATGATTTTTTTTTATTTGATTTAAATGCCACCAAAGTGAAATAAGCATTTAAATCCCTTTATCACAGCCAGAATCTGTAAATATGCAGAATATTTGCACATTACACAGACAGGTCAGTCACATGTATTCAAAAGCTTCATTTCTATGCAGTGACTGTTCATGAGTAAGTGATGCCCTGCCCATATTTTTAATTAAAAAATTTTTTTGGTTATACCTTTTGAATTAAATGTCTAACATTTTTAAATGTGATCATATCAGTCATATTTCTATATAGTTACAAGCTGCATTTATTTTGTGTTTTTCATGCTTTCACATTGTTCTTGTGTGTTTTTACGTATTGGTTCCCCCTTTGTGTTAGAATCTATGTTCTATGCAAAAAAAAAATACCCTGTGTCCAACTAGTTGAGATGACAAAATAGAAATGCAGAATTATTTAAAAACAACAAAATAGCCCTTTAATTTAACATCAAAGATTATTCTAGATATATAATGCCACTTTGTCAGATTTTAGGTGTACAAACAGATTTTTGTACAACTCTTACACTTTAACAACACGTGCAAAAATAAGCAGAAGACAAAACTTTTTTTCCTCCAAGTGTTCATGCCACACCCTGACAGAACGGCACTCTTGTAGATGAGCCATAGCGCCCATTTAGAAACATCCTCACTAATATTTATGACGAACACTGGTCCACAGAATCCTTACTTCCATTCCAACGTCTCCAACACAACAGGCAGACCAAAGAGCAAAGGACTTCAGGAAGAGAATTTTAGATCTTCAGCCCTTTGCTATGGAAGAGACCTGCACAATCTTTGCTACTGAGAATGGGTCGGCTTCACATATCTGTGTGCAGATCTGTGTGGTTATCAGAGGTAAGTAAGAGTAAGAGTAGCACTACTTCAACATACTTTTACTCAAGTAAAAGTAAAAAGTTGTCGTAAATTACTCAAGTAAGAGGAAGAAAGTATTCAGTAAGAAGGCTACTCAAGTACTGAGTAACTAATCCTAAGAATTGATCATTTAATATTTAAAAGTGATGTAATCAGACCCTAACCCTAACCCTAAAATGTAAGGTTTTGTGCCAATTCTGATATTTTAAAGACAAAAGATACACTAAAGACAAAATAAACACTTTTCTAAATCTTGTTTTCACCATAAATCTTCTAAGCAGTACCTACAGCAGTTAATGTAAATACAGTATGATAAAAGCGCTTCCAATGAAAATATCTACTGTTTACTGTATGTTCATTTGATCTCCAAATGGCTCAATGAGCTTAGTAGATAAAAAATAACATTTAAATAATAAAACTTGTGTACAAACAAGAAGTCTCACTTTAGCATGTACTATGGGTTTTTGTCTCTCTGGTGAATTTTTGGTTAAAACGAGTTTGTTCTTTATTCATGAAGTTACTCACAGTATGTGGAGAAGCCAGAAATTTTACTTAGACTTAGACTTACTCAGGTAAGAGTAGCGATACTTGAGTCATATTATTACTCAAGTAAAAAGTACTGTGCAGTAAAGCTACTCCTAAAAGTAAATTTTTCTCAAAAAGTTACTCAGGTGAATGTAGCTAATTACTACCCACCTCTGGTTGTTGTGCTGTTTTTTCCCTCTCTCTCCCTATGTGCGACTGACAGATTGCAGCACAGGTGCTCATCATCTACTCTGATTAGTGGGAGAATAAAAGGGAGCTGGGGAGAGAGGATAGCCGTCAGAGCGTTTGCACATTCAGAGCGATGCCTGACCAGACTCTGGTTAAAAATAATCGTGCTCTAAAGCTTGCTATATACTCCATGAGAACTGAGAATTTTGTTCTTGTCAGGGTGGCAAGAACATGAACAAAAGTTTGTTTTTGCTCTATCTAGTAGTGATGGCGAGATGAAGCCTCATGAGGCATTGAACCACTCAGCCAACTGGTTCGAGAAAAGGTTCATTTCTTGACGGTTCATGTGCACACAGCACCACCTACTGGCAAGTTGTATAATCACAGCCAGCTGTATCTTAACACGTGTGATGCATATCATTTTTGTCTATTATGGCTCTTGGGAATGACTTCACAGAAGGTGTAGGACAAAATAATTTGTCTACATAAATTTTGTAAACACATGTGTACAATAAAATATTGTTTGAATGTATTCTCTGTGTGTAATTATTCCCAAAATAGTAGTGACATGATATGGCATGTTGTGTAATAATGTTTTTCTGTGACTCTAGAAAAATGGCAAGGGCTTAATCAGGCAGAGGACAATGAAAGTGCTTGTGGAACTAGGCAGGGGGTAGTGAATAGGCTAATGCTTGTGTAACTTGGATGATTTCATGCATTTTTATTAAGAAACAACAATTTCTCCACAGTTTTTGGTTTCAAATTATTTCTCTTTTTTGATACTACTTCTCCAACCTTTGAAAAGACATGCTCACATGGCACAGATGATGCCGGGGTGCATAAATAAATAAGTGCAAGTATGTACAGATTGGGTTACTGTGACCAATGATTAGCCCAGTACTATACGGTCCCACAGTTTCCCCTCAGCAGCAACACTGAAGCACACAGAGGTTCCCGCTGCGTCTTTACGCACGATCCAGCTGCTGATGTCTCCTCTCTTTTCAGCTCAATGCACTTCTAGACAGTAACAGTTTATAACCTATATCACCTTTCACAGCAACAGGTTTCTCATCTCAGTCGACCAGACAAATCTCTATTGCTCTCCTCAGTGTGCTCTGGGCGGTGAGGTGGGAGGATTTTACCCGATGGTGCGCTGCGTGCGAGGGATAAACAGGGTGGAAATGCATAAATAAAAACTGTAAAGGGCTCCTATACAGTGATCATAGGAGCTGACCGGTCTGAGATCAGCCTCCTGATGTTACAAGTTCTTTAAAATGAAAGCGCGCACCCAAATTACAAGTAACGTAATTTTGCGCACCTGAAAAAAGCGCACGGCAGAAGCGCATCGAAGCGCTGAGGCACAGAAATACGGTGCATGTAGTTAAAAAATGCAGAATTAATAAAAACAACTTATAACCAGACGTAGCGTTTTAAACTGCATCTGGTGAGCAGAACTGTTTTATGATCCAGAGTGCAGCCATCACTGGTTCTGAATGAAGGCAATATCTGGCAGCAGCTCTCTTCCCCCGCCCCCTCCCCTCCTGCGTACGTAGTACAGGACCTTACCGGCTTACTTTCAACCGCTGGTTAAGACTAAAATTATTCATAACTCTGATCGCTCTTCCTGCTGCTCTGTTAACATGGACTGCAGCAGGAATTACTGATGGTCACAAGCTGTGAAAGAAGCTGAAACATCTCAGCAGAAGGCGGAGTTTTTATTGTCCGCTGCCCAGATGGGCGTTGGGATTTTTATGCGTGAAAAATGCCATGTTTGCGTGTGACCGTGTGAAGTCAGTGACGGTCAATGCGTGATAGTTGAGAGCACTGATCTCCTATCTATCTATCTATCTATCTATCTATCTATCTCTCTCCTAAACTCTCCAAACACCAAACTGTCTCAAACTAAATAACCACTATCCAAACTCTGCTATCCAAACTATCAAAACTCTATCCACTCTCTCAACTGACCGCAACTCGCCTACAACAACCCACATTTTGAATGGAGCCTGTGGGGTTTCTAAAAGCTGTCGAAGCCGCGCCAACATCTGAGCCACTTCCCGAAGCAGTCACGTGGTACAGCCGGCCAGCGAGGCTTCGGACGTCATCGTTTTCGGCTCCTCCCCTAAATGAAGCAAGCCTCGATACGCGCTTCACGGAAACGCCCCCTCCATTACTCGACACACGCCTCGAAGCCTCGGCACATAACGTAACATCACTACTATCTAGTCATACTCCTCGAGAAGCTCAGCTGCCGAAGGCACAAAGAAAAAGAGAGCTGAAAGTAGAGGAGCACAGCGAACTAACAGCTCATATAGTCTTCTCCAGCGTTATTTGGGAAGGCTGCAACCACCTGGGGGCATGTGGTGTTACAGGGGTGGGACTCTAGAATAATTATAATATTTTTATGTCCTGTACTGAGCAGCCAGCCAAAATCCTTCCTGACATGTCTGCAGAGCTGGTGGCTAGCTACTGCTGTGGTCACCAACAAGAGTCAGCACAGCATTCATGTTTTTTCCCACTGTACATTTAACACTTTTTACACGTGCTTGATGCAAACATGTAGACAAAACTCTTTTTCACATTTAGTTCACTATGTCTCCCCTTTGATTTGCACTCTAGTGTCCAGATTATTGGCTGCATCGTTCTTTCTTTTTCGGCTATTTAAAGTTATGGTCCTGAGAGTCATTCTTCTATTAAACTGTTTGCTATATCTCACATATGTAACTCATTAACAAAATGCATCACGTTCAGCTTCTTGGGAGCTCTGCAAACCTCGCTGTGTTTCCACTTTAACTTTGTTTTTTCCTTCAATTGTCTGACTCTGCTCTCGTGTGTACGGCAGTTTTGTTATTACAGAGATATTTAACCACAGTTGTATTTGCTTTACTTGGTGAGTTCAATTGAGAGACAGAGGAAGAAAAAAATAATCTATATTTATTGGTAATAAAATTCAGTGGACAACAAATTATGGAAGTGCCAAAGGCTTCATATTGCTCCCATTATTAATGCAATGACTCAAGTTTTAAACATGAACTTGTTCCAAACTGATAAATCAAATTGAAACTCAGCTTAACTGCAGCCTATTAATCTTGTAGCAATCGACCACTGAAGCCTTTCTGCAATTAGGATCTCACAAAAATGTCCCGTCTGTAACAAACTGTGCTTGTAGGTTCAAGCTCCAGCTGGACTCTCCCTGTGCGTCCTCATTTGTATCCCCCTGTAATCCTTTCGTCAGCTGGTGAAGCCAATAAGCGGTACCGTTTGTGAGAAGGAGCAGGCAGTAAAGTAAAAAACAAAAGAGGAAAAGAAAACGTGTGGTAAATGCGACCCAGATAGCCAAAACGGCTTTTCCTTCTCTATGTTTTTGGCTAACTCTCCAACCGGGACGAGGATTTAGAGGGACTGTCCAGATCCACACATGAGCAGCATTCTCAGCAAGTCTGTCAGCCGTGACAAGTAAACATCAGCAAAGAGCAAGCATCAGCCAAATATACATAAACAAAGCCCCTGCAAAAATCAATTCAGTGAATTATGAATTAATATGAATTATAGCCCTGTTGGACCGCAGCGCCTGCTCATTAATCAGTGGGTTTTCAGTGGAGAGGCAGAAGTATGCTATAATAGCCTTACAATATCTAAAATATCATGTTAGTGCACAGAAATTATAAACAATCAAATATACAATGCTCATCAAGCATCTCCGGTAAACTACCTGGTCATAATCTATTCACCAATGTGACTCAGGAGGTACCCGGGTGCTTTTTGAAGAGGGTTGTTAAAAGTTTTCCCTGAATGAGCACGTTTAAAAAAAAAAATTATTCTTACCCGATGCTGATTTAAGGTGGATTTTCACTAAATGAATGAAGCTTTCAAATGTTTTCTGCTGGTAGATCGTTCCGCAAGAGATTTTTTTTAAAAAGCAAAACCATACAGGGCAAAGATGGTAAATAAAAAATAAAAAAAAGTCAATGTTTTAACAAGGCCTCCAAGTCTGCTTGCACATTTATCCATTTAGGAAGTGATCAGTATACAAAGAACTCTAATGTGTTGAAAATAAATAAAAAGTGAGTGAGGATACAAGCGCTTGAATAATTAATCAGTTTCCTAATTTATCCTATGAATACTTCATTATATTTTCCAAGGAGGTTGAAGTTAAAACAAGCGTGATATTAATCGATGAACATGGCTGGATGGACTTAATCTTTTGGATCACTCAACAGTTGGTATGCATTTTAAACCCAATGAGTCATAAATGAACAGGGATGGACACATAAGCTGTGGTGTCGCTGGCCTGAGACCAGTAGTTTATGAGAACCTGCCTCTCTGCAGGTTAAAGAAGCCAATCAACATGTTTATTTTGAGTTATTCCTACATGCAAAGGTTGCATTTGAAACTTTAGTTCTTCGTGTTTTGACAAAGAAAGTTTTGTTGTTAGATTAGTTGGACTCCAAATATGAAGCAATGGTTAAGAGGAATTGTTTTATTGAAATGGCAACCACAGCAATCTAGACTCTGGGTTCCCATACCTTTTTATGTTAGATAATTAGCCATTGCAAGCCGACCCAGCTTACTTTTTTTGTACAGGGATATCTGAAAAAGATGCAATAGTTGAAACATGCTAATATCTTGGCAAAGATGGGCAGTAGGAAAATGTTTCAAGACCCTGTAGAAACCGAAAAAGACGATTCTGAATTTGGCAAAAGAACATATTGATTTTTAAAAATCCCCAAAGAAGCCCCTCTAAGACTAGAAATGCAGTAAAAACAGTGGGGATACTTTATTAAAGCGATTTTGAATTTTATTGTTTTGGGGCAAGGGAAGAGTCTACAGTTTATCTACAGAGCCATTTTTAGCAATCAATAAATAAAACAATCATTTCTTATGTGGCACCCTTCAGTTAATAATACTGTGGTATGGCACAACAATTAAAATTTCAAATCTTGCATGGCTGACATTAACGTTAAAGACGTTAACCTGAATGTCTGGTGCTGATTAAGACCAGGCAGCAGCCTAGCTCTCCCATGATAATCAAGATCAGCAAAAAAAACAAAAATGTCATCTGCGAAAGTTACAAAAAAGATAAAAAAAAGAAGCAAAAATAAGATGTAATTAAAACTAAAAGTGTTCCAATATAAATGTCTGATACCTTCTCCCGTTGATATTCCCTTTATGTGTTTGTTTTTCTGTTTTTACCAAAAAATGAATGAGCCCCCAACTATTTTACAAAGTAAAACATTAGCTGCGTTGCACACAGAACCTGCTCTCTATGAGTCATAACTCTTTTCGGTTCTGACCCAAACTGACACTCGTCTCCATCTGAAAAAGTCAGGGCAACCAGCCAAAGTGCTCTTGTGTTACTGAAAACTTGAGTACATTTCCCAAAATAGCCCCCGTACGCTCCGAGCGTGATGGCTAACAGTAATGTAAATTCTAAGAGCCCATTTTGTACACAAGTCTTTAATCAATCATTACCATAGCACAAATTACAATAGATGTTGAACGGCACACATGCAAGCAAATACTTTCTTTCCTGTGGGATCACTGCGAGCCACATAACATGATGCATTATGATCAAGTGTACCAGGCAAAAAGGAAAGAGCAAAAAAAACAGGAAGTAGCTGGTAACTTAATTTTTCTCAGCCTTGGATTACTTAAACTGCAGCATCGAGATGTTTTAAAATGTCTAAATAATGGCATCACACCTAAATCCAAGATTTCTAGTACTTTACTAACATTTAAAAGTCGTTCAACCTCACTGACTAAGAAGTATACACTCTTAGGTGTTGCAGGATCACAATGACACTGTAAAAAAAAAAAAAAAAAAAGTAGGCGCAGTCCAAACAGTAAACTCAACTAAAAAAAACAAAAATTAGAAAGGGGCCAGGTCAGCGAGCTAATTGTAGCTCTGCTTGTTTGTGTGTGATGATGAAGGAAAGGTTACCAGTGCTGGGAGTTGGCGTAAAAATCCACTTAGTCACAACTAATTATTACAAAATTATTACTAATTATTACACAAAGTATATTCTGGTGCAAAATGTCAATTTTTCCTAAATATTTAATGTATACATTAATTCTCACCCAAGTTATATTAATTGAGCAGTGTCTCCCTTGTCATCTATACTCAGGCCAGAGAACATGGTGAAAGATTCTATATAAAATGTATTTTATCTGATCTAAATGTGAGGAAATAAAGCCCACGTTCTGAAACATGAAGACCAGTCACCTTTAAAATGTGTATAGCCTTTCATTCAGTGTTTTATATTGAGAACACTGTGTAAAATATCTGCTGCAGTGTGAATAAACAGTCACTTTTGCCATGACCGTTTTTTTTTTTTTTTTTTTTGGTTCACAAACCTGATGACTTGCCGGACCGTCTGGGAATAAAAGTTCAATACTCTGCACAGTCTGAGCACCTTCAAATGTTAAAGGAGACCTATTATGCAAATTTGCCTTTTTCCACCTGCATTTGGGTTTCCACTGCTTCTTAAAACACTTCAACTGGTAAAAAAAAAAAATCCAGGCATTTTTTTTGGCATTTAGTAAATATATTGTTGGTGTCTCGAAAATGAGGCGTTTAAAAAAAAAAAAAAAAAGATTCTGATTATTACGTCACCATCAGTGGGAAATGCCCCTCAACTAGCAACCAAAGTGGAGTTCCTTCCACTTTATTTTTCACCAGCAGATTTTATTGTTGTATGCACTGCACAAAGGCTGCAGGAAAGGACAAATGTTTCGTTGTTGGCAGTAATAAACATGTCCATGCAAATCCTCCTAGTCACGGAGAACAGAGCCAAGGGACTAAAAATGAACATTAGCCATATAGGCTGTAATCTCACATCCAGTATTTACTCTATGTTCATGAATATGTATTGTCCCTTTTTATAAATAAAATAAATGAGAAATGCAAGCTGCATGGCTTCATTTTAATTGTGATGCCAATGTCTCCGCCACTTTGCCAGAGAAAATTATGGTTGATGGGAATCGCTTCATGGAGGACTATTTTGAAAGCGATCAACAGTAGACGACAGGATTTACCAAAAGACTTCTACTGTACTAAAGGAAAACACTGTCCATGATGTTCGTTGGGAATCTGCAGATGATATACATCTAAGATCTTCATGATTTCTCTTGTGTGTTTTGCATCGCTGTTTGGCAGCAACAAGACTTGTCAGTTAACACAAGCTAACGCTACTCAGAGCCCCCAACCTTTTTAAACTGAGAGATACTTCATTGGTACTGTGTCATACGAAGGGCTACCTGTACTGAACTACAAGAGTTCCTTAACTTTATGTAATATAAATATGTTTTTAATTCTTTGGTCTAAATCTATGTAAATACAAGTATGATTAAAAAGAAAGAGCAACTGAATAAAATAACATTTTAAATGCAATATGCTGGTGAAGATTCTCAGTCATCCAGGTCATGGTCATTCCAGAAAAATGTAAAAACAAAACAACTGGACTTGTTTTCCGTAGTGAAAACAAGTCCAGTTGTTTTGTTTTTACATTTTTCTGGAATTTTAAATGCAGCTCACTGGAGGGTTGTGCTATTGTTTTGGCTTGAGAACACCACAGGTGGTCCTTGGGAGCTAACTGGTGCCCGTGGGCCCCATGTTGGTGACCCCTAGTCTATAGGGGGACCATAAACGGCTCATTTTCCAGACATCAACAAAAGATTTACTTATTGCTAAAAAAAAAAAAACTGCTGTTATTTTTTAGCCCTTGGACCGTTTCTGGAAGTAGTAGCGATACAAATGGCAGTAAAAAAAAATTCAAAAACATGCAAAAAGGGAGCTTTGCATAATAAGTCCCCTATAAGAGAGCTGGATAATTTTTACACAACTCTACGCATCTTTATCTGGGATCTTGTAAGGCCCTGTTAATATTACTATAAAGATTACAGAATTTCAACATAAACAAAACAGACGTGAAGCAGCTCCTCATTCTTCTCGAACCTCCTTATTGGCTCAACTGAGTGAGGAGGATTCACGGCATACACAACGGGTGCAGCGGCTCCTCCCGCTTCCTTTGGCACATCAGAACGGATGAGGGGAATGAGATGAAGGGAAAAAACAGGAGGAAGAGTGTTGAGATGTAGACAGGAAATGGCAGAGGTGGATGAAGGCAGGGCGGGGGGGGCGGAGGGGTGGGGGTCTGCAGGAGGATGGTGGGCTGTCAGCACAGACTGTACTGCTGCTGCTGGAAGAGGCTCACATCACAGCTCTGCCATCTTCACCATGTCTCCCCCGATCTACCCTGACTGTCTGCGTACCTGTCGCTTCTCATCACAGAGGGAGAGCGGGGAATGAAAGGAGAGACAGAATGAAAGACCAGGTGGGTTCTGTTAAAGGAAAAAATAACAAAAGTCCACTCTGGATGGCAGGGTCAGCGTGCTAAAAGGAGGGCTGCATTTAAATGGGTCAAAGTGGCTGCGCGCCAGCTATACCTGGAGGAGAAAGCAGGAATAACTTTATGCTCTACTGTTCAAACCCAGAAATAGGGACGGTTTAAAAAAGATGCTTAAAAACCGGTGGGTATGAAAAAAAGTTTCAGTCATATAACCCAAGGTGGAACTTTTTAGATAGCAGTGGCGTGTGTTTTTGCACTTTTTGAGGCTCATTATAGAGAAGTTATTTATTTAAATTTTTTTTAAAGCATGTAAAGGGCAATATTTATACTATTTATTAGGAATAAAGCTGAGAAGGGGTCTTCTTAATGGAGCAGCCAGACTATTGTTGTACAAGTTGTTATAATTTCAAAAATATTTTATACACCTTTCATGTACCCACCTTTTTAAATATGAAATATCACACCCAACATGAACCTTGCTCGGCTCTGCTAAACTCTCTGCGGTTCCATGATGCCAGCTTCATTTATGAAAACATGGGTGGCTTGATTTGTGCTTAATTAGTGACAGGCCAACCCTAAAAAGTACCCGTCTTTGCAGATATGAGGCTGCAGAGATGGGTTTGTGAATGGCGTTGCTTCTGGACAGCGCGGGCACAGAGGAAAACGTCTCCCAGAGCGGCAGGCAGGGCCGGGAGGAGAAAAGTTTTTGCAAGTTTGAGAGGAAAAATTTGTCCGGGTTTATGAAGATATAGGTAAAAAAAAATAATAATAATGCTGGATAACGTTTATTAATGTGGGCGTGTGCTGTTGTAAACGAACAATGTTTTTCCCCGTGTGCCGCTGGGAGTGATGATGCATGGCTATCAAACTTCAGTGAGCATGTTTCAGAGAAGCAGCAGCCTAAATAGAGCCGACCGATATACACCTGCCTGAAGTAGCCTTAAAAAGTATCGCTTCATAAACACGGCATAGAAAAATGAATTAACGCCTATTTTCTTTATTACTTAAAGGATGCAAGGAGTCTTTAAGGTGTTGTTATAAAAGAAAGTCAGAGTGGAGCTGGAGAAAAAAAAAAACTCTGCACTTCAGGCTGAGTACAGAAGCCATTTCCAACACGCATTTGGGGGGAAGTGTTATAATTTATGTAGCTTATGGTGTCGAGGACATCTTAACACCATGAGGCATGTATCTGGAACGCTTCCTTCCGCTGAGATGACTGGGCTTTCACTCATTCAGACAGCCCGGCTGTAAAGACGCCGCTGACAGCCACAGTTTCAGATAAAATGCCTCTTGGCGCCTACAACTTTATTTGGATGTTTTGGCCTTCGGACAAAAAGCCAAACCGAAACCCTTCAGTTACTGTCAACATGTGTCAGCTCCTCAAAGCTGCGATTTATTCCAGTGACTGACAGTCAAACCCAACAAGGCCAAAGCAAGAATGCACTCGGATGAAGACTGCCAAGATCGTTTATTTGGCAGTACTAAAGCTGCTCATGTCCATTTCAAAGCTCTAGTTTTCATTTCGCCCAGTGATCCTGGTTCTTTATTGCTACGACTACTACAATGTGATTCTATAATGTGATTCAATAATTATGTTCTTCTATCAGAAAAACATAATTACCGCTTTACAGCAACAAAGATGCAGAGCCAACCCACGTCCAAAGAGGCGTACTGACGAAACAGCATCATCTCATTTCTACGTATAAATAATAATTTGTAAAACTTTTCCTGAAGTTTTCCCCTTAGTTTCTTGGATATTGTTTCCAAGGATCCAGTTTTTTTTATATTTTCTAAAGTAGTTTTTAAAAGTTTTTCTATGGACTTTGGTTGCTTTTTTTCAGTACATTCCTTGTACCTGACCATAACAGTATTTCTTTGCAGTTTGAGCTTAAAACCATCTCTGCATCGCTTTAACTAGATGTTGAAAGCGATGTCTTGATGATGAGAATTTTTTTTCTCCTTTTAAATAGCAGATAGTAGCTGGTTATAAAGTCACCTTTTTGATGCTGAATTGTGTTATTAGAGATTCAAGATTCTTTAATGTCACCGCGTGTTACTGCGGTGAAATTCCTTTCAGGACACACTCCAGCTAGGAGTGACACACACAATAAATATGTGTACAGGTCTTTTTCACATTAGAGCGTGCAAAAGATAAAAAAAAGTTTGTGTCAGAACAGAATCGGAAAAATAAATAACATTCAGTCCACTTAATTTTATTTTTAAAGCATCAGTTCACAACATGTCATCTAAAGGCACTTTACAAAGTCAACTCTATCAAATCATCCACACAAAAATGGGAACAAAGCGTTCCTTTATTAAAGGTCGCAGGTAAAAATTATATTTAAGAAAAATGCTGAATTCTTTACAAACATTTTATCAGTAAAAAGGGAAGTAGTTGGATAATATAAAAGCATTGAAGATTACTTGGCAAACAAACGCGTGAAAATAATAAATTACATCTTTAGTGATTTATATGTTTAAACTCCTACTGGGTTTAGAGCTGAAGTGAATTGATTATTTCTTGTCTCTTCTAAATCAACAGTTTAGCTTTTCTTGAACAAGGAATTCTTTGGGTGAAATTAAATTTAACCAACAAAAAGCAAAGCGTCTGAGTTGGCAAGATTAAATCCTTCTATATTTTTAAACATATGGCAAAAACACAGAATTTTGTGTAAGAAACTTAATCTGGATTCCCATGCATCTCTCAGGGGCGATGAACTTGATCATTTCAAGTGAATTTCCGTACCTTGGTTTTATTCTGGACGCCACAAAAACTTTCAAAGACCATGATCGAAAAATGTTACCAAGCATCTTTAAATTTCATCTTCAAAGCTTTAAACTGTATTTTTTTAGTGGCCGCTGCCAAAGGAGACGGAGCGGCATTGACACAAGGGCCACCACTACAGGGAACTAAACTACCACAGATACACACACAATATTTGGAGATGATGTGCTATTTGTAAAAGATAGAAATAAATAGAACAATTTATTCTCAGCTTTAAGAGATTCATAGTTATTCTGCATTGTTAAGACTCATTTTAAGTATTTTCAGAAACAACACAAAATTCTTAATCGTTTTCAAACTCTCTGCATCTTCCAATTCATTAGTTTTTGGTTTTATTGTGCATTTTGCTGCAATTGCAATTGTTTATCTCTAATTTGTTGATGTATTGCATTGTTTATTTCATCTATTTTAATATTCCACTAAACTTCCAGGCACCATGCATAAAACTAGACTAATGGCTAAATCTGGCACATATACTGGTTTTAACCACATTTAAAAATTATGTGCTGTCCAATAAACAAAAATCAATCAATCAAATCAAGTACGCAAGAATTATTATTCCAAGTCCTCTGAAAATGTTCAGGTACTAGCCAGAAAATTAGTGAAAAGCTTTGAGGACACTTTCAGAAAAATTTCAAACCTTATTGATCAAGGCCTCAACAAAAGATTACAAGCAAATCGGGCTCCTTGGAAGCAAAACAAACAGACGAGGGATGGCTCAAGACTTTTGCCCAGCCGTATGAATTGGAGAGGTACTGGAAAACAGCTTTGGGGCTGGAAAAGAGTGCGCTAAGCAGCTTTTCAAGTGAATAAAAAAAAAACTCCAACATCCAATAATGGCTGGCCTTTTTTCTGTAGTGGGAAAGGGTTCAACTGGCACAGAGTCCAAGCATTTATCTGCTCCAGCTCCGATTGGCAGCGATGTCAACATAACATGGATCTGCTGATACGCACTGAGGACTGAGGCTCGGTGCCGCAGCAATGAGAGCAGCTTTTTAATAAGCACTTTTACAGATCATAAGATCTAAAATAACTAGAAACCTTAGAACTACTGCAGATCTGACTGCGCTCAAAAAGGCTCTTTTTCCTTAAGATAATTCTTGTTTACAGCAGCCTGATGATATCTTGTATTGACTTAAATCATATTTTGTAAGAATTAGTGCCCAATGAGCATACCTTATATTCTATGACTACATGTCTAATATATAAGATAATAGATTCTAGTTGTACATTCGTGTCCTCTAAACATTTTTTCCATCCTCATAAGCATGTAAAATGTACAAGTACAAATAACCCAAGAAGTCACATTACACTTGGCTTTTTGCAGAGGAATAAATGGCAAGAGAGAAGCTGGCAAAACAATGACAATTTCCTGAGAATAAAATATCAGAATTTTAAAGCTTTAACTGAATAAAACATATGTATATTACTTCAACTTCTTTAAATTGCAAAAACGTGTCCCTGTTGTATGAAGGGGCCTTTGGTAAACTGGATCACTTTGCCTCTATTTCCTCAAATGGAAAAAAGAAACTTTGAAAATCAACATAAAAAAAGATATTGAGGCAACTGCCAGTCCATACAAACATTTTTGACTTCCAGATAGGCTTGAGGTCTGCAAAGGTCTGAAATTTAATTGGCCAGGTTAGTACGATTTTTGATGGCAGAAGCAGAATTAAACTGCATGCTAGAAATCTAAGAAAAACAAAAGATAAATGTTGCATCTTTTAAACAAAGGGCAAGTTCTATCTTATCACAGATCTAATTTCAGAAGATAATTATGACAAGACAGAAGTATTTTTGTTTTGAAGCATGATATGTCCAACTAAGCAGAAGTATCTAATTGGGGTCCATTTAAGGTTCGTTAGTAAGATCCGTACAGTCTCTGAGTAAATCAAATGTTGTACCAATATTTCATATCAGCAGCAGTCAGCCACTCCCATTGTGCCATAAGGGCACATTGTGAGCGACCTGTTTTGAAAAATCCCGTGTGTTTTCATCAACATGGCTGGAAATTAAAATGTGTTTATCACAGTTTACAGTGACACTCACAGTGAAAGAGAGCTGCATTTTCCTGTCTGCGGTGTACTTGGACAGCTGAAAGAAAAGATGTTACATTTTGCTATATTAAAAGCAAAGTGCTAAATTTCTGCAGCAGAACATCAGCTTTTGTTCAGGCACAATTGTCTTGAACCGCATTGAACTATATTATAAGCCATGTTTTAAAGAGTTGGATCAAAACTACACATGCAAATGTCCGCCAAGCACAGGGGTCTGCAACCTGCAGCATCAGAGCAGCAAGTGGCTCTTTGGACCTCCCATAATGGCTCTTAATAACATTGGCTAACATGATTTTTTTTTTTAAAAAACAGCATTTTTTTTTAAATACAGGTACAATAAATTCATTTTTCAACAGTTTTTCATGGACAAATTGCATTGAATTTTCACATTAGAATAACGCTAAAAGTACCAGTAATGTTTTTTTATATCTATTTTTCTTCATTCGTCATTAGGATGAAAATCATAGCCTTCTTTTGACTCTATTTAGGAAAATCTAAACAGTTCATTGAGGATAATCTTTTGTTTCTCTTTATTTTATTACCTAAAAAAATACATAAAATAGGAGTTCTTCGGAAATGAAAATTTCTGGTCCCTCAGGCTCTGGTTGGGTCAAGCTCCACAATTGCATTCATAGAAAACAGGAGAGAGAACACCAACAACCTCCGATTTATCACAGTTAAAACATGTTAATATAGATAGTTAACCACAAATTTTGTACTTTTTTATAATGACAATAATATTACCTGTTTCATTGAAATGTTGGATGCAAACAACTCTTTTTGCACCAAACAAGGAAGCAGATTTGTCTTTTCAACATTTAATGTGCATCCTCTGGTAATCTTCTCCAAATAGATTTACATTCTGCCTGTAATGACTATGATCACACATTCTCTACGGTTCTTACTCAGGGACCCTAGCAGTCTGTGGGATTCGAACTTGGGGACTTGCAGCTTTCCGGGACTCTGCCGCCCTGTTCTAACCAATAAGGCTTTCCAAAGTCCATGTAACATTTGCATTGCTAAAGTTTTATTAAGCTGGACTGAGGCCAACAATGCCTCTTTGAATTGTAAAGGTCGCAGACCCCTGGCCTAATACTTCCGCAAACTGCTCCGCGCGATTCATCGGCATGACGAAGACAGGAATTTGCAGAAGAAACAATGTGTTTTAGGTAAACACACTGTCAGAATATTAAATAACAGCTTTAACCATGGTTTAGAGCACAATATTGATGTCACCTTTGCAGACACTCCAGCTACAACAAAATTCAAGCAAATATATGATATATATCCATTTTATTAATTTATTAAATTATTAATTAAACGTTTTTCAGTCAGGTTTTTGTCCTCACAACAATACAGAGACCATCTTTTTCAAGGTGTTTAATAACATCCAAATACTGACGGTGGAAGAACCACTGAGCTGGTATTATTTGACCTCAGTGCAGCATTCAATACTGTCGATCTCTCCATTCTGTTAGAGCGCCTGGAAAACTGGGTCGGCCTTTCTGTTACAGCACTCGACTGGTTTAAATCCTACTTAAAGGACAGGGAAATTTTTATGTCAGGAGGTAACATTACATCAGAGATTACAAAAATCACATGTGAGGTTCCCCAAGGGTCCATCCTGGGTCCCCTCCTATTTAATATCTACATGCTCCCTCTAGCTCAGAACATAAAAAACAACATCAGCTACCATAACTATGCAGACGACACACAGATCTACATCACCATGTCACCAGGTGACTATTACCCCGTTTACACAACCCTTTTTTAACCGTGCCGAGACCAGTCCGAGCTAGGTAACTGAGATAACTTTCGAGTGTAAATGGATCGCAAACTGAACTGAACCATGGCAGACACAACCGCACTAAATCTAGACCAGTTCGATGGCTGGGCTCGGCCCGGTTTTTCCCTGGCTCCGTTCCCAGATAACAAAGAGCGCATGAGCAGACCGCGTCATCTCCTTACAGTCAGCTGACTAATTTCTACAGTTGAATTAAAACAAAACTGAGGTAATGATTTTTGGACCAATAGAAGAGAGATCAGAAGTTAGCACACAGCCTCAGCTAGAAACCACTGATCAGACCTGAAACCTGGGTGTAGTGATGGACTCAGACCTGAACCTCCAAAAACATCTAAAGACAATTACAAGGTCGGCTTTCTATCACCTGAAGAACATTTCCAGGATTAAAGGACTGATGTCTCAGTAGGATCTGGAAAAACTAATCCATGCGTTTATGTTTAGTAGAATTGATCACTGCAACGGTGTTTTTACATGTTTGCTTAAAAATCGGATCAGACAGCTGCAGCTGATCCAGAACGCTGCTGCCCGTGTCCTCACTAAGACTAAGAAAGTAGAGCACATCACCCCAGTTCTAAAGTCCTTACACTGGCTCCCTGTATCTCAGAGAATAGACTTTAAAATCCTTCTGTTACCCATTCAGTTAATCCCTGAATGGCTTAGCACCTAAATACATCACAGACTTGTTATCAGTGTATCAACCCTTCAGACCTCTCAGGTCTTCTGGCTCCAGCCTGCTCTGCATACCTAGAACCAGAACCAGAACCAGAACCAGACACGGAGAAGCAGCATTTAGTTCCTATGCTCCACTTATCTAGAACAAACTCCCAATTTCTAAAAGTGCTGAAAGCCTGAGCTCCTTTAAATCAAGGTTACAAAACTATTGGTTTAGAGTTGCCTTTAAATGTTAATGTTTTATTTTGACTTGCTACTATTGCACTGCAAGGTGCTTTCCTCTGTAATATTTTTTTTTCTTATGTTCAGTTCATGTGCAGCACTTTGAATTATTACTGAAATATGTTACAAAAATAAACTTGCCTTGCCTTAATATAGAATAAAACGGGAACTTGGTATTTCTGCATGCCTCTTCTGAAAGGACTGAGATAATTCATAGGGACGGCAAAAGAAAAGTGCAACACTGAGATATTTCTGAACAATTATGCTAACATTAAAGCGATCTGAATGTTCTACATTTTTATTATTATTATTGTTTTTGGAAGCACTTCTCTGTCAACAAATCATAAACCCTGTTTAGTAAGATGCTCGCATGCAAGTTAAATCAGGAAACCACTTAGCTTTTTTTTTTAAATGTTATACAAGTAAGCTTAAGTATGGGCAGCAAACCATCCCCGTGCATCAGACTAGATCCATTTTGCACCAATAAAAAAATTAGGATGTATCAAGTTTACGTTCTGATGTGTTCAGGATATTTCTGAGATAATACATTCAATTTAAAGATTACCTGAAAGAAAAGCTTAAAAGTCAGATATACTGGGCTGATGAAGCATCTTCACATATGTGTGTATTGCATCTTCAGCACCAGACCTCAGTGTCACTTTAAGCTGTAGTTTAATGAGTGAAGCTATTTTCCAAATTCTGTTGCTTCCATTAACATTAGCAAATGTGCAACCTAAAATCTCAAATCAAAGCTTTTTATCCAAGTGAGTCTGCAGGCCAGGACCTTCAGCTTATTTTTATCCTCCGAGTTCCTTGTTCCAGAAGTTTTATGGCAGGTGGGGAATGTTTTGACAGCAAAGGCACAGGGAGGAGATGCAAGAAAAAGTTTCGTGCTTGTCAGAATTTCTTTGTGATTAAAATATTTTTAGTTTGAGCTTTATATATTTACATGGTTAAAGACAAGGCATTTTCTAAAAATTAATTTTCTTGAACAGTGTGAAATTTGCATTTAATTCTGTGTAAAATTGTGTCCTCATTAAATGCTATCATAAGGCTGAATGCTTACCACTACGGTTATGTCAAAATAACGACATCACTTCAAAGACTTTTTCGATCTCTTTCATCTGGAAAAAAAAAAGTTTTTGTTGCGATCGTTTCCTGCTCAGATTAAAAGCATTCTTCACAGTCAGAACTCTGTTGTGTCGCTTGAGCTGCATTATGTCTTCCTGTCAGCCTCCACTTATCCAAACAAAGAGTCTGAAGGTTTGCCTCATTAGTTCCAATGCAAATGAGATCACCATTGATACCTCCTGACAAACTGCCACCTCATCAGTTTAATTTCCTGTTAACCGACTGGACGATGTAAATCAACACGCAGCAATTAGCATCATGGCCAGAGGATTGGTCTGCAGGGCTTGCATTTGTTGTAGCCATTTATTTACACAAAAAGAATCCTGTCTCGTTGTTTATCTGTTCCCTGTTGTAATCTGGTTTGTTTATACAAGTCCACAGAAATGTGTGGAAGCTCTCAAAATCCACATGAGCTGGACGAACAGCAAAACACAGGGAGGGGACAGGAACATGGATAGATCAAAAGGTGTGGAGCAAGGGGCAGTAACAGGCATGAAAAAAGGAATACAGTGCACAGAAAAAACTGAAGAATCGAGCAGAGAACATTGTGAATTCAGGAGCTTAAATAGTAGGTGAAACCGGGGATTAGCATTAGTCAAAATGGCAGGCACAGGTGGGCTGAATGAGCTTGATTGACGTGAGGGTGATGATCATGGAAACGGAGAAGCAGAGGGAGAGAGACTAATTAGCACAGATGGAGCTGAGCTGGGAATCAAAGGGAAGAGATGAACAGATGAGCAGGAATGCTTATAAAATGAACAAATAAAAGATAAATTTACCGGATGACTAGACACGAAGGAAATCAACCAATGAGACAGCATCTAGCCAATAGTTGAGAACACTGAATAAGGCAACAACTAAAGACCATAAAGGAAAACATCCACACAAAAGAAAACCAAAACCCAACACCTCAAGGCTATTCAAAGGCCTGAAGGCAATACATTTTAGTGTTTTTATTTATTTGCCTTGTTTAATCATAAAACTACAACAAAAATTCCTTTGACTGAATTCTAAAAGAAAGTAGAGATTTGTTTTCAATTTTAAAATGATTTACTTTGGTGTTAAAATCAATTTACAGATGAATTGAAAAACTGCTGATAAAAAAAATGGTGGCATGGTTTTGAACTGTCATCAAAGCAAACAAAGAAGTTAAGCGAGGCTTGTGCAGGTGAGACATCAATTCCATTCATCAAAACAACAGAAACGTAATTATGTTGTTCATTTGCATGTTGTATATGTTGTTCCATACTAAGGAACAGCTAAAACACAGCCTATACAAAAAAGAAAATCCTAAAGAAGCCATAATTGTGTAAAAAAAGGGTCATTCTGGTTAACTGCAATAGAGAAATGGCCTCTCAAAATGAAATAAACCACTGGAAATGTAAATGCTACAGTTTCTCCATGCAGTAACAGCTTTCCGAATAAACAACGTCCTAACGCCAGGGTAAAATCTACATTTCCATCTAGATTATTTCACTTTTAGAAACATTTCTAAACATGGTCTGACAGCACATACTGAAGATATTCGCAAATGTGCTAGAAAAAGGAAAAAGTGATCCATAATAATAATTAAAAGTATATGCAGTTTTCTGAACTGTAATTTTCTTCTACAGCTTATCCAAATCAAAAGCACTGTTTAAAACAACAAGGCAACAACATCTTACAAAAGAAGCTTGAACAAATACAATTATATTGAGTTTTAAAAGTCAGAACAAACATTTTGTACATTTCCTCCACAAAAGAGTTGCGCAATTGGCCGTCTAGAGTTTCCTCAACTTTATCTGAAACTTTCTTGGAAACTGAAACAAGGTGGGATTTTGGCCTACAGAGCAAACCAAGATCTGGAGAAAGAGCTCCAACTTCCTTTATCAGGGTCAAACTCAATTCACAAAGGCTCTTTATGTGTTTGAGTAAAAAAAGAAATAAAAAGAATGTCATCAGGGTGCGATTTCTCTGTGTCACAGCGTAATATTTATGACCTGCTCCCAGTATTTAGTAATGCAGACTCTGAGAAGATACCGTTGAAATGACAAGAGCTGAAACCTTTTTCATGCTGCATTTCCTTTCAAGCGTAGAGGGTAATATTTCACTCAGCATTTTTATTTTCTATTACTGCGTAAAATAGCAGTGATCCCAACATTTTAATAAGATGTATTCACAAAAAATACTACCACTCTATTCCAACTCAGCCTGATACGGAGTATTACAGCCATTGTAGATGAAACATAAAAACAAAAAATATGCAGTAATGGAGAAGTAAATTTCCACACAAAATAAATTGTAAGATTTTGCATATTTACAAGAAAAAAACTTGGATATTCTTGGAGTTTTTCAGTAAAAAAAAAAAACATTAAAAAAAAATCCAATGTAAAACCCTTTTAAAAAGCATTTAAAAAATATGGTGTTAACATGGCTGCATGGCGTCTGCACCCAGAAGATGTTCTGATGCAGGGAAAGAGCCCAGCTATACCACTTATCCTTTGGAAAATGTCCAGATGTGCAGGTCCTAAATTTAACACTTCAACCTCAGAAGACTTCTGACATTTTCTTTTGCAAATGTCTGAGGTGATGTCATAGAGGATCTTAATGCCAATTTATGCCTGTAATTATGGGAAAAAAAATGTTTTTCTTCTTCCCACTTTATGACAGAGAATATTTTTTTAAAAACTTCACAAATATGTCAAATTTATCTAGAGATTTGGTTTGGCAAAAATGTAGACCACCATGGCCACATTTTTTTTATTTTGTGTAAAACAGATGTAACACTCTGTCATAGCTTGAAATTCAGTTAGTGATTACTGAAATTTAAAAAATGGTTTCATAATGTGTTTATTTCTGACTTTCTACCTTCAGTTTCAGCACTAAGCGTTGCTTGTAAAATAATTTCCTTCGGCTACAGATGTACTAGCATCAATAGACAGAAATGGAGAAAAACATTGTGAGCAGAAACTTGGAAGGCAGAATCAGTGCATTAATTAAAGCACCATTAGGTGAATGGCTGTTTAATGCTTTTGGCTGCGGCAGCATTAGGGACCTTTTTCTGCAATCACAGTGTAGCGAAGATCCTCTTCAGACAAGTATTTACCAAAACCCAGAAAAAAATAATGGTTTGTTAGAATGAATCAGAAAGAAACAGCCTGTGGTGTGAAAGTGTGTATTTTTAATATATTCATGCTGTTTATGTGTAGGAGGATGTAACAATGTAGTAAAAACAACACTGTTGGGCCATCTCACCCAAATAGACTGACAAACCACACCTCCCAGCATTCATTGTGGTTCTGGTGTGGCAGACCAAGGTCATTTAAGAATCTCAACTCAGAGTTGAAGTCCAAACTCGCTGGCGTTCCCTTCTCTTCGACTTATGAAGAAGAAGCTTAAGAACACTGCAAAAAGAGAACTAAAAATAAGTCAAATTTTCTTGAAATTAATGTATTTACCCTTGATTTGAGCAGGTAAATAAGATTATTTGCCAATGGAATGAGTATTTTTACCCTTACAATAAATTAGATATCCTGCACTTGAAATAAGACTATGGAGATGAATTGTTCCTGTTAAAACAAGTGCTAAAATCTTATTCCATTGGCAAATAGTCTTATTGACCTGCTCAAATCAATGGCAAATACATTAATTTCAAGAAAAGTTTACTTGTTTTTAGTTCTATTTTTGCAGTAAAACTTTTAAGATCTTGCTGTCTGCACATCTGGCAGGTCCCACTCTCTATCTTACCTTCTAAGAAGAAGCTAGAGGAAGCTTAAAGGATCTTGCTCTATGAACATCCAGCCGTCCTCGCTTGGATTAACAGCATGCCATCCAAGTTGTTGAATCTGAACAGACTCTCAAAAAAAGTGAACCAGGACAGTTGTCCACCATAGGTTAATATTTCATCTCCAGTTAACTCGTTAAAAATATGTTTGTTGGGTTAAAAACCAGCAATTGTGTAAGGTTTGCTAGAATACAAATCAGTTTAACCCAGTTAACACCTGTTTTATGCATTAACTTGAAATTAAATGTTAACCTACATTGGGCAATTGCCCTAGTTCACTTTTTAAGTGCAGATTCTCCAAGGACACTGCAAAAATTCAACTAAAATTAAGTCAAATTTCTTGAAATTTGTGTATTTTTCCTTCATTTGAGGAGCTAAATAAGACTATTTGCCAATATAATGAGTATTTTTACCCCTAAAATAAGACAAGTAGATATCCTACACTTGAGATAAGATGATGGAGATGAATCTTTCATATTTTAAGTGCAAAAAAATTATTCCATTGGCAAATAGTCTTATTTACCTGCTCTAATCAAGGACAATACACTGATTTAAAGAAGATGTAGTTTACGTTTAGTTCCCTTTTTGCAGTGGAGGTGGCATTTCATCCCTTTATTTCCTCCCCAATTTTGGATTTTACCCCCAGTTATTTTATCCATTCAGTTGTGTAGGTGGAGAATCTATTGACTCATTCATGTTGACTGTAAAATTTAACTCCATACATAAAAAGTAGTTTTTTGGACTTATTTCGTGCAATGTGAATAATGTTTGAATGTTATTGACGGATGATACGGTTGCATCTATGGTCACCACTGTTAATTGGGATTGTTATGGATAATCAACCCATCCTAAAAGCACAACAACTCAATACAACACTTGACAGAGAACAACTCGAAACATTTTTGTGGGAAATAACTCCAGTGAAGTTTGCAAACATCCTAGAGGCTGAATCAGAAAGCTGATTAGTTAATTTTAACTATGCAGAGTTGGCATGTGTGGATCGTCAGGCAAGATTTCCCTTCACTCAGTAGTTATTTAGTAAATACATAAACTCTATAAAGTGCACGTTGGTGTCTGATATTAATTTGCCTTTTTTTTTTTTACTGAAGGAATAAAGATGGCACATGAGGAAGGAGATGGGGCGCCCAACTTCTTTAATTTTCCATTTTCCTCAATTGTGGCCAATTTGGCCCTGGGTTGTTCTGTATTCATTGCTGTTTACTGACATATTTTGTTTTTTGTTTTATTTCTCTGTTTTAAATCTCTTGTGCTTTAATGTTTACTAGTGTCTGTTTTGGGGTGTTGCGTCACAAATCATCCATGTTGTTACGCCGTTTATTCTGATGCCTGGAATTGTAGTAAATACTTTTTAAATGCTTTGTTTTCCTTTTTTTAATTTGTTTTTGTAATATATTTCAAAACATTTGCTCAATAAATATGTATAAATGGTTCCCAGGTTAGATTAGGTCACTTAAATTATCGCTGGGTTTATTTTAGCTAATCCAACAGCAGGTAAAAAATTATATTGACCCTTTTCTGGTTGCTTATTATCGCCGACGTCTCCTTCCCTTTTTAATTTCCTTTGCTAAATGTGTTTAAAGATTTGTGTTCTCTTTACAATTCTTGCATCATTAATCTAACATTTTAATCTTTGCCCTAATATTTGTATATCTGTAGTTGTCTTTGCACAAAAAAAAAAAAAAAACGATCTTTGGAGTCAATTCAACTAGAGGTTTTGATGAAGTTGTCCTTACCAAACATCTATAGGTAGCTCGTATGCAGAGAAGACGTGGTGCCTGTTTCTGATCTGCTCAGATTTATTATTGACCAACAAATTAAAAATTGCTAATGTGTTTTCAAACATGTGAACCTAAAATAATAAAAAGCAGCTACCCGTTGCATTCTGACCCTCCCGAATGTTATTTTGACCCTGCAGCTTTATTGCCTCCTGCCACTCTTCTCTCTCCTGATCTCTCTCTGCTTTCCGGCCTCCTTCCTTTGTGTTTTCCTCTGCTTTGCCTCCCTTTTTTTGTCCAGCAAATGTGAAAGGAAAACAGAGGAGCAGAATTATTGAAAGAATGGGGGCAGTGTATTCGTCATGGTGGGGTAGAAATACAGTACAATGCTTCACCTGAATAAATCTTTTCACATGTTGAGGAAAAACCTCGGCAACGTGAATCGATGCCGGGGCTCACTGGGCCGGACCGTCGGCTGGAAATCTAAAATACAGCACTGAACAAATGATCTGACCATAAAACCTCTTAAGAGATCAATTTACTCTGAGCAACAGAAATAAGTTCATTACTGCATATTCAATCTTTTTCCTGTAAACCACTTCTGGGGCTCGATGTTCTTTACGTCAAGGTCCTTTTCTTTAATCTTCTCTTTTTTTTTTTTTTTACACAAAATCCCTTTCTTTACACAAAACCTTTTCTTCATAAAAGCAATATTAGGCTAATGTTGGGATCTCATTTAAGCTAAAAAGAAAGTTTGGAAGTCCAAGTGCTTTTCCTCCTGCCGATTATGTAGGGTAATACGGGATTAAGAAAAATACTTTGCAACAATTAGACAATTTAAGGTACTTTCCAGAACCCAAAAACAATCTTTTCTTTGGATTCTACTAATTTTTCACAGTCAGTAAAAATTTGTAAAACCTTATGTATTAATGGCTACATTCTAAGATCTTAGTGCCTTTTGTTTGCTATTGAGGAAATAGCCTTTAATAAAGCCACTATAACCTTTTGTTTATAGCTTTCTTTACTTTGATTTCATACTGAATAAAATGTTTTACATGTCTCCTTCTCAGTTTGTTTCACACTAGCCATGTTTCCATCCAATCGTCACGCAAATTTTGAGCAAACTTTAAAAGAAAATGTTAATTAGGCATGTTTCCATCTACTGGTTTGGAGCGAATTAGCCAGGCTATGTAAAGTGTAACTTTGTCAGAAGTTGACGTTACACGTGGGTGTAATAAAGAGGAAGTAGAGGTCGCAAACTAGCATGTGAAAAATTAGATTAGATTAGGTTAGATTCAACTTTATTGTCATTACACAGGTACAGGTACAAGGCAACGAAATGCAGTTTAGGTCTAACCAGAAGTGCAATAGCAGGTGGATATTACTGTGAATAGAGTTTTACAGATATGTACAGTAGCATTATATACGGATGATTATTATAACAGAGTTTACATGTACTATGAATATATGTACAGATGGCTATTACTATAGGCAGAATTGTGAGCATGATATACAGGTAGCTATTACTATAAAATGAATAATTAGAGTTTGGACAGCAGCTATTTAAATTAAAGTGCAGTGGAAGGTAATTGCATATTACCTAGGTTTTAAGGAATGTGTTGCTATCGGACAAGTTGTAATTGTTCTTTCATGTCAGCGAGTATCGGCGACTTTACATGCAGTCCGGAGACGTTGAGAGAGAAATGCAGTTCTGTGCAGGTTAGGGGAATATCTTAGAAGACAGCGACAAAATCCAAAAAAACGCCTCAATCAATCATAAAAAAAACTTTCTTGCAAAACGGATGAATTTATTTTGAATTTTTTTTCCATTTCCATCACCACTGCTAATGCAACAATTGCACCAAAAAAACGTTGATATAAACTCAGCTACTGGAGCTGTTGGTGTTCACTACCTCCTACCTCTACGGTTCAGGTGAATGATACTCTAAGTTAGAGTAATTAATACATGATGAATATTCAGAAAACAGCACCTCGCTTAAAAAAATCCAAACTCTGTTGTAAGGAGAAGAAAGATGCCAACTTCAAAACTATTCAAGTTAAACAGTCTTAAACAATGTTTAACATCCATAGTTACAGTGTTAGATCATGTTTCGTCAGTGTTGTGAATCCCAGGAGATGTTTAATAAGCGGTGTAAAACTTTTGTTTTTGATCGGTCCACCAGGAGGTACTGACAGCTCTGTTTACCCACAGAATGGCTGCTCTGAAGATGTGACCTTCAGTGGATTCAACCTGAACCCTTTGTGTAGGCTGTAAATGAAGCTGGAATAAATGCAGCTCTTCTAAAGATGAAACATTCATCATTCCATAATGAATGATTCACATACAAAGCGGCGGCCCTTATCCCCTCCTCACACAAGAACAAGATTCGGCAGCTCCATTTGCAGCAATCATTATTTTGTCCATTAACGGCTGGATTAGCTACCGGAGGCATTTCTAAATCAGCTACATATAGATTTACAAGAGCAAGCATGCACATATCCATTAAGACTCCGCATACAAACTGAGTAGGAAATACAAACCCTCACAGCCCGTCGCGGAAAATGAATATATGCAAAACAAATGAGCTAGACCGGCTTTTAAAACATCACATTATTGTCCTGATAACAGAAATGGGATCCAAGAGACGGGACGTCAACAGGTAAGAGGAGACGGCATTTCAAGACTCAAGGACATCCTGAAATGTGCCGCGCTCATGAAGTCTTTTTAAGCTTTTAAAATGTGACTGCCATTAAACTGTCTTCAATAAATGCAAAGCTGAAACGTTCTAAAAAAGCAAAAAAAAAAAAAAAAAAAAAAAAAATTACACCTGCCATCAAACTGCCGCGTTTTGAACACAGACAGATTTACCTTTTCAGCTCAGATTTTCAAAACATTACGTTCAGTAGTGATTCTCGATACTCTGAGAATTGTTACAAAAAACTCCTGCGAGGCGCTCGGTTCCCCTTTCGTCTGCTTTATCGCCGCCTCTGTCTCTCTCGTGACATAAAAGAAGCTCTTTGACTTTCAGACGGCTCCTAGAAAGCCTGTTAGGTATCTGAGAGAGACAGCCGAGTCAAACGGCGAGACAGGGGGAAGAGAGATCCAAATAAACAAACTTCAATGCCATCATAAGGAAAGGGAAAGGAGAGGCAGCGTGGAAGGCAGACGTGTTGAGCCTGCGGGATGGAGCGAGGCTAAAATAAGACGGAGACGGGGGTGTGAAATGGTGAGAGAAAGAAACCCAGGCAGAGCTGTCTCACTTAGGAATCCTCACCTTTTAACCCCCTTGCTTTCACCTTCTTTTTAATATCTTTTTTTGTTGCCTATTGTACAGGCTGTACATTTCAAAAGGTTTAACTTCAGACAAAAAAAAATGGGAATGAATAGAATATATAAAAGCTGGTGATTTTCTTTGAAAACATGACTATGAATGCTGTAGCATCGTATGCTTTCAATAGAGAGACGTGAAAGTACTGGTCCGTTTTTGCTGAAGTCCTTTTACACCGGGTACGTTTAAGGTAGTTATTTTTTAATTCGGTTTGAAAGGACATTTTGCTCAGTAAAAAGGAACTCTGAGAAAATAAAACTTTCTCGGATTTCTGTTGAACACTTCTGTGAAAACCTGCCACTGTTTTGACTCTTAACCCAATGTCAGGGCTGCTTGGAAAGAACCTGTAGCCACGTATCAGGATGAAGCCCGGGTAGCTTATTAACGTTGAGCCACGGGTGGAAGACCCAAGCAAGGCCCAGAGTTTGAACCGAAATAAAGCGTGTTAATGCCAGATACAAGCATGCTGTTCATTTTGCATCCAAAAATCAACAAGTTCTGAGAGCAGATTGCATGGCCAGGAAAATGCTGTGTAACAATGTCACAGATTTGTTTTGGAAAGGAGATTGAAAGCTCTTAATAGCCATAAAACATCTCTAATGTCTACTGTTAAAGGAGTTTCTGGTATTGCAGCATCATGGAGAAGGCATTACAGGACATGATTAAACTGTAGCAAAGTATGTGGATGATTCTGACAAGGACTGTGAACCTATAAGAATGTCGACATGAGGTACACGGCGCCATTCATAACTTATCTGATTATAAAGCTTGTGGTTTGGATCACATTAATGCAGAATATTATAAAAAATGCTCGTTCATTTTAGGGCTGGATGATAATTCAATAACAATATATATCGATCAATAGATGTATATTGATGATAGAAAAAAGGGTCAATAAAAAGTTTAATAGAATAACAGTTTTCCTCCCTTTTGCATTCTAGCATCATGTAGGTTAATATTACAGTCATTACCAACCAATCACAACACAGACCCAGGAACGCTCCATCACCAAACTCCGCCCCATTCAGAGTTCAGAGAGCACACGTTCTTTTTAATTGTTTAAAAAATTTGCAGTTATGGTAAAAAGTTGGTTGAATAAAGGGTTTAGTGTGAATTTAGTATGTATGTGTTCAGTATATAAAAATAGGTCGCTAAGCAACAGCATAAAATGGCCAGGGCTGCACTTAAAATATGTTTTGAATTTGTTGATAATTATCTATCGATTAATATGATTTCTAGTTTATCGATATGCTCTTTTTCTATAACATCCAGCCCTAAGTTCAATGCTAGCTTCTTATTTAGCACACTGTTTCCCTGGTTTTATGATCCATGGCATACTTGAGCCTGTAACACCGGATGTACACTAGGTAAAACACTACTTTAGATATCTCCGTCATTTTAAAACAAAGCTCTATCCTCAGACTAGTGCCATTGCAGGCAAGTCTAGCTTTTTTTTCTTCAAAGTAGTTACACCTGGTCTGGCGTTCTGTTAGCTGTGACATCATCCAGGGAAGACAGATCACCCGCTATTACCATATAACATAGAAAGGATTCCTGGATCAATATGAGCTTCTGTGCTTTCTGTGTCTCTGCTCTGTCTTCTCTAACCCACAGTCGGTCGAGGCAGATGAGCGTTCACACTGAGCCTGGTTCTGGTTCTGCTGGAGGTTTTCCTTCCTGTTAATGGGGAGTTTTTCTTTCCACTGTCGCTTCATGCTTGCTCAGTATGAGGGATTGCTGCAAAGCCATCAACAATGCAGACGACTGTCCCTGTGGCTCTACGCTCTTGACGCAATCTGCTGGGTTTCCTTAGATAGGAAACTTTTTTGACCAATCTGTATATTCTGATTGAATTTGACTTTGGAAAGTGCCTTGAGATGACATGTTTCATGAAATTGTATTGAATTGAATGTTGCATATAATGATGCAATGGAAATCCTGCTTAAAATACCCAAAAGGGGGGTGACAGTCAGATGTTTGCAACAGCAGCTTTTAAAAACATTGACATTCACTTTGTAGAGTGATTGGATGGTATAAGAAACAATGTAATGATTCAAAAATTCTTCTGCGAGTTGTTTTTGTTAGATAGTCTAAGGAAGAACTGGTATAAGTGTTTGTGTCTAAATCGATTCCTTTTAGTTGTGCAATGTGTAAGGTTATATTTGTATGTATTGTAGATTATCTATATTGTGTTTTTTATTTATTTGCATACTTACAGACTTAAATCTGTTAATTAAGCTTGAATTAATATTATGGATGGAAAATATAGCGGATATTTTAGTCCATCACTATGTTTCAAGCTCTTTAATTTAATTTTTTTTTATGAAGTTTCCCACTTTAGTTGTGTTCAGATTTGTTGGCGGACAGTCTTCATGTAAAAAAGTAAGAAATATGTAATTAGAGGTAAAGAAAAAAAATCAAACACAGAGCAGCTGAGAATGCAGCAAAACGGTAAGGACATTAAATCTGGAATGTCAAACTCAGGGATCAACTCAATGGTAACCCAAGCAGCTACAGCAAAGTCTGCAGCTTTAATTGTAGTCCATAATGGGATTTTTTTCCATTCATTCAGCAAGGAGGAGGAGGAAGTCAAGAGAAATGTCAGTAGCTTGGGTACCATGCAAATCGGCACCTTATCCAGGTAGTTAAATGTTCTCTGTGGTTGGCCCAATCTCCCTGTAAACAGACTGGGGAACGACTGCTTGTCAAGAATAGAGACAAAGTTAAAATACTCAGCATCTCCAATCAAATGGCATTTCCTTCCCCTTCCCTTGCCTTAGAGAGCCAGAATAAAATATTTTTTTGCTACCACTAATTACTGTGCAAACAAAGCATCTTCTTGCCCAATAGACGTTAAGTTCACAAACAACGACCACCGTCGCCTCAGTGGTCCAGTCATTAACTGCTCTATAGCCATCTGCAGTAGCTGAGGCATGAGCTGTGTTTGGTCCTCATCCCTCTGCTTTTGGTGTTTCCTTCCTCAAAACCTAATACTTTAGTTTTTAGTAGCTGAGGCCACCTGTTTATTTCACCCTGAGCTCACTCGTTTTTTTTTTTTTTTGGTGGGGGGAGGTTTGCATGGATGCACTTTAAAGCAAAAGTGCTTTTAAAAAGCTGCTCCATGCTGTTGCCGTGTCTCAGCAAATCATGCTATAATTTTGGATCTTGCTTTGGGCACTAAACATTTTAATGCACAGTTTGACAAAAACACATATTCATAGTTGCAGCTTAAAAATAGACAGGAGAGCCCACCCCACTTCACCTGCACTTTTGACTACAGTCCACAACACACTGGGTGTTTAATGATTATAAAGGAACACACTGTTTCTGTCACAAGGAAGAAACAAAATAAACATCCTCAAGCAAATTAGGCAAAATGTGTCATTTTCTTGTCTTTTTTGAAAGATAGGAATCCATCCATCTATTTTCATCATCCTCTTATCCTTGCAGGGTTGCAAGATGCTTGTGCCCATCTCCAGCGGTCATTGGGGTCGAGGCGGGGTACACCCTGGACAGCTCGGCAGTCCATCACAGAGATAGGAGTGCAATTCTTTTATCCTCTTTTGTCCTCACAAAACATTCTTTGTGGTAGTATTTTTGCTTTGTGAGGTCAAAATGATTTATGGCATTAATATACACAATAAAAAAAACAAATAGCCTATTTTTCTCAGCTACGTTTTCACTTAATTTAGCAGATTTTGCTCTGAAAGGCACAAGTTAGACAGAGATGGTAGAAGTGCTGCCTGAGGCAGGATTTTCCTTTTTAAGCGAGTAAGCAGAGATCATCATGAGCTTGTTAGAGAAAACTGCCTGAGTTGGTCACATTAGCAAACTATGTGCAAAGCTTTTTTAACTGGAGGAGCTCACAGCATCATACTGTTTTATCTGCCATCATGTAGCTTACATAAGTGTTTTCTTTTTGTGTTTCAGAGTTCAGCTCCCCTTTCCATATTTACCACCAACATCCACTCACTATTGTGCAAAAGCTATTTTGGTGGCAAACGTTTGTAATGAGATTACTTTGGTGATTTATCATTATTTGTCACTAAGGAATACACAACAGGCCAGAACTTAAAGGATTTTGCCACCTAAATAAGCTCAAAAGAAAGGTTTAATTTTTCCAAATTATTCAGTGTGATATTTTGTTGCAGCAAAATACAAATAAAATGTTTTCAAGGGATTCTTCTTTGAATTAGGCTCTATGAGTTTATCTGTAATAGATCCCTTATCCATCGCATCGACTTTGAAGAAACATGAACAAATCGAGCATTGAAGAGCTAACAACTGGCCAGGAGGTATGTGGCACATGATTTTGCAATGCATTGTGGGATGCCGTCGCATTTTTTTATTTTGTCCTCTTGCTTAGAGTAATCCCATGAACCTCGGCCAGCAAAGCAAGGATTTCATCATTTGTTAAACCACGTCGGAAATACTCCTCAATATGTTCACAATCCATTGAAAAGAGAAAAAAAAATTCCACTTGGCTAAACAGATCAAACGGATCCCTGTTTATTTCCCATCCTCAAAAAGAGAGGATGTATATAGAAAAAGCAAGCTACTGTATGTTTCTAGAGCATATAAGAATCTGATAATGCATGCTGTTACGCAAAGGTCAGTCTCCAACTGCTATGGTATGTCATAACGACTTTTAATCTCATAATTATGACTTAGTATCTCATAATTATGACTTTCTATCTCATAATTATGACTTTTTATCTCATAATTATGACTTTCTATCTCATAATTATGACTTTTTATCTCATAATTATGACTTTTTATCTCATAATTATGACTTAGTATCTCATAATTATGAACTAGTATCTCATAATTATGACTTTTTTCTTATAATTATGACTTTGTATCTCATAATTATGACTTGCTATCTCATAATTATGACTTTTTATCTCATAATTATGACTTAGAATCTCATAATTATGACTTTGTATCTCATAATTATGACTTTCTATGTGCCATTTTTTTACTTTCATGTGGCAGAAACGGGCTTCCATAGCTTTGAGGGGGTCCAGGATCAACGATTTTTTTCATCTCAAAGACAGACCTTATTTGTCAAAAGTACGTAAACGACACACCTTCACCTCACAATTCTCCTCCTCCTCTCCGGTGTCTTGATTTTAAGCCTGGCACTTTTTATTTTAAGCAACTGTGCATTTATTTTGGAAATATATAGGCGCTTATCAGTTAATTTAATTATGAAATAGATAATATTCATAAAGGCCCTCTTTTACTTTGACTTTGTCTCATGCCATCAGCTGGCTATTCTAGCATTAACTGGCTAGGCTAGCAGCCTGCTAAAACCTCTGTTTGAAACAGCAACACAAGCTTTGAGAAACACATGTCCATTAATATTTTAAAATGACTTTAGTTATAATAAAATATTACAGATAACCTCCAAGGAGTGAGGACAATTTATGATGTAATGTCTAAATGAATCTATGCGTGGAGGAAATAGAGGTTCTCCTTTATTCTTACTATTTTTTTGCTACCCTTAGCTGGCTAGACCAGCGCTAGTCGTCTGCTAAGATCCGTGTAAAACAGCACAACAAGCTTTGATTCAAACTTACCAGCCTGAAAATGCCCTGACCACACATACGTATCAGGATATGCCGTTGAGAGTGAGGTTTGGTCGTCTGACGCCTGCTATCTAGAGTCCATTCAGCATCTATTTGTTAGTTCAGGGATCTGAGCTCCTGGGCTTTGATTCCATGTTGGTAAACTTAAAAATCTCAATTCATTGTTGTTTTTCCCGAAGCGATCATGTGCATGAGTGCGACATTTAATGACACAGCACGTTCACACCATGTGTTTAAGCTTTTTTTAAACCAAAAAACAGAAGACAAAGACAGCGTTTGAATGACAGCTATGTAAACAAGCAAAACCCGGTTTCCCAATGCCCAGATATCCCATAATGCTCTGCGATTGTTGCGTCACCCTTTCAAGAAATGTTGTAAAATACATTGCCAAGATATCTATGTGGCTCAGGTCAAACATTTCCAAAATGCCTAACTCTAGTCAGCTGCTAGTACTAGGTTTGGGTATCCATTCTCACAGCTTTTAGGTCATTCAATCTTAAGATGACTTTCCGAACCAGAAATGCTTATAGGGACTTTTTTTTTTTTTAATCAAACAGCTAGTTCTCTTAAGGGAGTAAATGTAATGTAAATGTATGTCAGAAAATGTAAATAAAGCAAAGATTTAGGGTTTGATGATGACATCCAAGTGTCCTTATTTGGGCAGACAATCTTTGTTTTCCTGTAGCATGTTGATAACTAGTCAAGACAACCAACACTGCAGCTTGAGGTAGGATCTAAAAATCAGCTGAAATATCAAAAGAAGTAGTTATGTAAGGTAATAAATTAAAAACATTTCCCCCTGAGCATTTATCAGTTTCTGCAGCATTATGATTGTAAGTCAGCCAAGCAAGCAAAACAAGATATTGTCATTCCTCATGAGCAAAAACCTTGACTAAGCCTTCCACTTTTCTTAGCCCACACACAAACGTGTGTCCCTGGTCGTTGTTATTAATCACTGGAATGTTGAAATTGCTGTTAAATTGTCCGTGGAGCAAAGCAAACCTTGAAGCTGAAATAGAGACGTGAACGCTGCTGGACATAAGCCCTGTGCTTCTTATCTAATAGAGAGTGGAAGTTTGTTAGTGTGTGCATCAATGTTTCATGGTCTGAGGCCCGTACACAGAGCTTCTCAGAGCTCAGATTAATTATACAATATCTGACTTCCTAACGTTCACTTTGTTAAAATCTCTCTAGCTGTCTGTTCGACTCTCTTTAATCTCTTTTGATCTTCTCCTCCTCCCCTTTAGCACCAATCTTGGGATTCAGATGGAGGAGGATTTGCTGCACAAAACGCTGAAGGAAAGAACACATTGTAAGTTCCTGTGACTTCTTGCTGTGTGAACTCCCATATCCAATTCATGGCAACACAAAGGCGTATTACAAACTATGTGGCGTAATAGTGGGGACAAAATCTGCAGGGATTATTTTTCATTTTTTATCTGTTGAGATTTCTTATTTATAACCCTTACAATTTACTTTTTAAACTGCAAGGTGGAGCAGATTTAGTTTTAAATAAAATTCTTAATTTCAACAAAGCACAAGGTATGCAGGATTATGTAGTATCATTCATACATGTGGTAATTCAAACAGCTTTACCAACAACAAGATTAAACAGATAATCAGCAAGAAGAATTTTTTAACGATATAATAAAAAATGGTTTGTTTCCAATACTGGAAAGCTGGAGTAAACAGTTTTCAGCCCTTACTGTCAACAGTTTTAGCACATCTAATTTTTTTTCAGGTGATCATTCCCATTATTTTGGAGATCTCAAGGTTTTCCTCATAGTTGCTGTAAATTGTCGGACTTTTTAAGTCTGCGACAATATGCCTTTGTTACAAACAAACCTTTGCCTTTGAATATTTTTAGTAGAATTGATCACTGCAACGGTGTTTTCACAGGTCTGCCTAAAAAGTGGATCAGAGAGCTGCAGCTGATCCAGAACGCTGCTGCCCGCGTCCTCACCAAGACTAAGAAAGTAGAGAACATAACCCCAGTTCTAAAGTCCTTCCACTGGCTCCCTGTACCTCAGAGAATAGACTTTAAAATCCTTCTGTTAGTCTATAAATCCCTAAATGGCTTAGCACCTAAATACATCACAGACTTGTTATCAGGGTATCAACCATCCAGACCACTCAGGTCTTCGGCCTCCAGCCTACTCTGCATACCTAGAACCAGAACCAGACATAGAGAAGCAGCATTTAGTTCCTATGCTCCACTTATCTTGAACAAACTTCCAGAAACCTGTAAAAATGCTGAAAGCCTGAGTTCCTTTAAATCAAGATTAAAAACACATTTGTTTAGGATTGCCTTCGACTGTTCTAGTTAAACTGTTTTACTGAAACATCATTAGTTCCGCTTTGTAGTCCAACTGTTTTTAATGTTTGCTTTTAGTTTCTATTTTTCTATGTTCTATTTTGTTTCTACGTTTTATTCCTACTTGCTTTGAATATCAGACATTAAACTAAAACATCTGGAAACCAATGAAATCTAAGATTAGAGATTGAGAAGAATTAAGCTTCATAATCTGATCATTGCAGTAAAGTTTAGGCAGCCAAGACAGCCAAATAAATCAGTGATTCCTCCCAGTTGTCTGATGTTATTCACATGCTGGCGATCACTTATGGGAGTGGCTAATTTTAATTTCCCTCTGAGCCTCCTCTGGTACGCGTACAAACAGCAGTGACTTCACGAGACGGGCTGACCAGCGATGACAAGCAACCCCCATGCTTTAAAACTTCCCACCTCTGCTGCACACATGCCTCATCTTCACAAAGGAAGGCCACAGCCTTGAGTTGATTTATTAACCCCCGTCTGCTGGCTTCTGCTCTCTCACTCTCTTCCCCCCCTTCCGTTGAGTGTGTGTCTCACTTTTTTTTTTCCTTTTAGGGGAAACACTTTTGCTTTTAAGGGGCCTTTTAAAAAAAAGTCATGCTGGTGGGAGGTGAGCGGGTCGGACTTCACTGACATCCAACAAGACGCCACGCAAACCCTGATGGATGGTCGTGACCTCGCTGCTGCAGATGATCGCAGTGTACGCAGTGGGTGTGCACGCTTACATGCGCGACCTTTCGCAGCACCGTGACAAGGCCACTGATTCGGGTCTTTAATTGGACAGCCTCGGACACATCCAGAGCTGGGCGTGTCTCACTGCGTGGTCACTGTTACAGGAAGTGCTTACTGATGTGGGGGCTTTCATGCCACTTTAACCGTTTCTTTCAAAGTCCCCTCCGATGGCCTTGTGAGGAAGTTGGAGAATCTTGGAGAAGTTTTTTTTTGTGATTAGTGATCAATGGTTGCGTTGTACTAAATGTTACTAAATGTGAGCCATGCTTAAAAATGGTTGACTATCAGCACCATGTCAGTGCTGAAATAGTCATAAGGGTTTAATCGATATAGGATTTGGTTATTTTCCAATATCTAGGGAGTTTGAAAGAATTTTATAATACCTAAGGAAACTTAAAGGGACAGCGTGTAACTAATTTGGCTTTTAATTAGCAAAAGTTAAGTAGTCCTTTTATAAATACATATATGGTCATATAATTAGAATATCAAAGTAGATTTTTTTTCATGTATTCCATTAAAAAAATCTAACTTTTATATTATATTCATTCATTACACACAGACTGATATATTTCAAGTGTTTATTTCTTTTAATTTTGATTATTCTAACTGACAACTAATGAAAACCCCAAATTGAGAAGCTCCGGAAATGTTAATGTTTTGAAAAGGTCCAATATTGAAGACACCTAAAGCCACACAGCTAATTAACTCAGAACACCTGCAAAGGCCTTTAAATGGTCTCTTAGTCTAGTTCTGTAGGCTCTCTGAATCTGTTTTCCTTTTTCAGCCAGTATGGATTGACATTAGTTTTAATAGGTTTCAATTAATAAAACATAGTAGCTAATAATTATACATGTATGACCTTAACCATAACCATTTTTGTAACATCCAAGCTGTAGTCATTTCTTTCTAGGAGACACCTCCATCTACCCTTCAAGCCTTCCAAAAGCAGCATTCGTTTGCTTTTTGATGATGTTTAACAGAGCCTATAGTATTAAAATAAAAAACAATTATACATTTCTACAGATGCATAGCGCTGGAAACTTTTCAAGGTGTCAAGAAATGCCACAAGCTTCTGATAATTCCTAGATTGTAATCCTTTAAGCAACAGTATTTTAACATTAATTTCTTATTCATAAAAATATTTGTTACAGTTATGGATTTAATTCTGCTTTTAATTGGGTTAATCACTGTTTAGGTATGTTAATTAATAATGACATCGATTGATATTCATCTATCATCTATATTTTAAGTGTTAATCCTCTTTGTGTCTTAGAAATACAAGAATCTCCCTTTTTATCTGATAAAGATTGCTCAGTGGAGCTCCTTTCAAGTGCATTTTGGATAAATTATGAGACCGCATTCTGAGCATTAATCACAAAACACTGAAGTCTTGGCTGCCATAATAGTGAATCCTCTCGTTCAAACCTTCTCAGGGTTTCAAAGTTTTGCAGCAGGACACAACTTTCTCAGATAAATTAACAATGTAATAGGATTAGCCAGAGAGGTTTATTTGAATAATTCAACACCTCCTGTCAGACCCTTTATGGTGTCTGGCTGTACAAATAATTAAACATTAACAGCATCTTTGGTTGTACGAAGAGGTGGAGTAAACCCTCACGAGGGAGGAAGACGTGCCAGTTAATGAAACAGGAATAAAGGTGCAGAGTTTGGCACCTTTACAACAAACAGTGTAATAAGGAGCTTTGTGACAATTAGAAGCTTTAAGCTTCACCAGAAGCATAAGGAGATAACTGGGATATGAGGTGCATTTCTAACCCAGGGTAGTGAAATATGCAGATGTTCTAAATTTATAAATACGACAATTGGAAGATGTTAAATGCAGAAATTTTATTCTTGTTCACAAAAACTCTTGCTTTCCCCAACATCCCTGAAATCAATGCTGCATTTAGCCTCAGAACGGAGCCGCCTGATGAACTCTGAAGCTCTGGAAAGTTTCTTAAAGTCTGTGAAACCAAGCTTTCAGTGCTGCTCTACAAATTCTTTGCAGAGCTAGTATATATATTCAGGAAAAAAAAACACCTTTAGGCTGTTTGTGCTGACTGTTTGCATGTAAATATGATCCCAGTGCTGACATTGACACCACACGCCTTTGTTCTACCCCGCAGCAGTTTTCACAAACTGAAGCTGCTAAATTTTGATATCTGTGAAACTGCAGGGTCAGATTAAGAGCTCATGTCAACAGAGTAAGCAAGCACTGAAAAATCCCTTAAAACACTGGAAATACTGTGAGGCAATATGGAGGCTCGTTATTGAGCCATATTGGAAAAATAAAACCCACAGTTTTGCAAGCAGAGAGACGCTGAACAGGCTGGCCAACCGATCATCAGTGAGTGTGCGTCGTATCAATATGCCGTATTAAGGCATCTGTGAAGGGTTGTAAGGCCATTTCCAAAGTATGTAAAGAATCCATCTGTGGTATAAACGATTATTTATAAGGAAACATCCAATGCTTCTCTTGATTTTCCAAGGAGATGATTTAGAACATTGCAGTTTGTTTGTTTTTTCTAATTGGGTGGCCATAGAAAGCTTCCCATCTCCTAAGAGAACATGGCAGCATGACATAGTTTTCAAACTTTTTTATGAAAACGATGAAAGAAACTACATTTCACACATTGAAAAACTGTACATCAGAGCAAGGACATCAAAGCAGTAAAGCACGGTGGTGGAAAGGTCATGATTTGGGCTTGTGTTTACAATTCCTTCACAGTCTTCTTAGCTTCAGCAGACCTCTGAACCTTTCTGGCACCCGAATGAAACGAGGCCGACGTGTAAAATGCAAAAACTCAAAAGTACCAGTGTTGGTGAGGTTTAGCATGAGAAATATTGGTCATCCACATCTTAATTTGACAACGCCATATAGATTTAATTAAAAACCTGCGGGAAGCAAGGATTTTACTTGATTTTTATTGTGATTTGTGCCACATAAATGTGCCACTTCTGTTGACCCAAATGCCGTACAAATAGAAAAATCGCTGAAATAAATACTACGTAAATAAACTGGCAAAAACTGGTTTAAACAAGCAGACATCAAAAACCTGCTGGAACCCAAGCTAAAATTAAACTAAAAGTATATGTAATGAAAGCAAGTTTTCTGATGGGAGTCAAAAGATTACAAAGACCGTCAAGTATCAGGGCCTCCACTGGAAAATCCCATTGTGCTCTGTGCCTTCATTTGCGTATGGAAATTTTTTTTAAAAGGGTTGAGGAAAGGTTTGTAGGCATTATACTTCAATCCATTCTGTTAAACATCTGTTAAAACAGACACCGCCTTTAAGTTCCCTTTTTTTATGTCTAATACAAATATGAGTAACTACTAGGGGTATAATTGTACATGTAAATTATGACTGTATGTACTTTGGTTTTAAAGTCACTGTTCAGTACAGTTTTGACTTTTTAACAAATTAAACATAAGCTGGTATGGTGGGTCAAACCATTTGATCTTCAATGTTGTTTAGGATTATTTGAATTTAAAAAAAGGTTCAAAGCACTAATTGTTTTTACAATTGAACAATCCAGTGTACGAGATGCACTTGAATGCACCATAAAAGCTTAACATTGGGAAGTCCCCTCTGGTCAGCGAGACTCCTAAGAAGGTACCAGTGCGTTGTGGCATCTTACTCACTGTGCTGCATTTTGGACTGGTTGAATGCTGCAGGTAGCTGGATTTGGACTTGAGCTGCTTTGTCTCCAGTATCGTGATGTTTACATTCAGCTTGATGTTGGTTCAGGTGAGTAATTCAGATGAGTTCAGAGTGAGCTACGTACCTATTTACTGCTGAAGAATGCGTAAGGTGATAACGTTTTGGTTCTGTCCACCTTTCTTTCTCCACTGTAGCTGCATGACTGACCGCAACCTTCCGAAATAGAGTTTTGTGATAGCTTTTGTTTTGGGGTCTCTTGAAAGTTGTTCTACAGAATGTTGGATTTTGCATTTGGTTCCTCATATAAACATCCTGCATGTGTTTAGGTGTTGGGACATGTGCTTACCAAACCCCTGTATCACATACTGCATTTCTGATAAATATACAGGGGTTGGACAATGAAACTGAAACACCTCTCATTTTAGTGTGGGAGGTTTCATGGCTAAATTGGACCAGCCTGGTGGCCAATCTTCATTAATTGCACATTGAACCAATAAGAGCAGAGTGTGAAGGTCCAATTAGCAGAGCAAGAGCACAGTTTTGCTCAAAATATTGCAATGCACACAACATTATGGGTGACATACCAGAGATCAAAAGAGGACACATTGTTGGTGCACGTCTTGCTGGCGCATCTGTGACTAAGACAGCAAGTCTTTGTGATGTATCAAGAGCCACGGTATCCAGGGTAATGTCAGCATACCACCAAGAAGGACGAACCACATCCAACAAGATTAACTGTGGACGCAAGAGGAAGCTGTCTGAAAGGGATGTTCGGGTGCTAACCCGGATTGTATCCAAAAAACATAAAACCACGGCTGCCCAAATCACGGCAGAATTAAATGTGCACCTCAACTCTCCTGTTTCCACCAAAACTGTCCGTCGGGAGCTCCACAGGGTCAATATCCACGGCTGGGCTGCTATAGCCAAACCTTTGGTCACTCGTGCCAATGCCAAGCGTCGGTTTCAATGGTGCAAGGAGCGCAAATCTTGGTTGTGGACAATTTAAAACATGTATTGTTCTCTGATGAGTCCACCTTTACTGTTTTGCCCACATCCGAGAGAGTTACGGTGTGGAGAAGCCCCAAAGAAGCGTACCATCCAGACTGTTGCATACCCAGAGTGAAGCATGGGGGTGGATCAGTGATGGTTTGGGCTTCCATATCATGGCATTCCCTTGGCCCCATACTTGTGCTAGATGGGCGCGCCACTGCCAAGGACTACCGAACCATTCTGGAGGACCATGTGCATCCAATGGTTCAAACATTGTATCCTGAAGGAGGTGCCGTGTATCAGGATGACAATGCACCAATACACACAGCAAGACTGGTGAAAGATTGGTTTGATGAACATGACAGTGAAGTTGAACATCTCCCATGGCCTGCACAGTCACCAGATGTAAATATTATTGAGCCACTTTGGGGTGTTTTGGAGGAGCAAGTCAGGAAACATTTTCCTCCACCAGCATCATGTCGTGACCTGGCCACTATCCTGCAAGAAGAATGGCTTAAAATCCCTCTGACCACTGTGCAGGACTTGTATATGTCATTCCCAAGACGAATTGACGCTGTATTGGCCGCAAAAGGAGGCCCTACACCATACTAATAAATTATTGTAGTCTAAAACCAGGTGTTTCAGTTTCATTGTCCAACCCCTGTATATATACTGTCACACACTCATAGTGAATAGCATAATTAGACAAAGATAGCATATTTTCATGTTAGAACCCAGCAGGTGTGACACGTAAATAATACTCTTTTTGTCCCCAGTTTGAGGAAAACTGAACAGATGTATCATTGTCCTTTATTTTACATTTCTATCTAGAATGCAGCAAATTCTCAGCAAAAAAAACATAATTATCTTCAAAGCAATCTCAAACTTCTTAGCACACACTGAAAACCAAAAAACGTTGACTCAGTCCGTCCAAATTGACAGCCTTCAGACTGCATACAAAAAGATTTAATGCAGTCTTTGATGCCTTTCTTTCCAACTGCAAATTATAGAAAACTGTAGAAAAAGAAACTAATCTGTACACTATACTCCAATGGGATCGCTAGTTGACAATACAAAAGATCAGAAGGCATGGATATGGAAGCCTTGACAAAAAAAATGAAAAGTACAAGTAATGGATATAATAATTCTAATACCTTAACTTCAATTGTATGAAAATTATAGTGTGTAGAAAATAAGGTTATACGTGTAAGTGTGTGACAAGCCTGGAGATGAAGTCCTCCCAGAGGATTCACACACACACACAGTGAGAGAGGAGTGGGAGGTAATAAGAATGGAGATTAGACTTTCGATTAAACTGCTTTCTTATTCTGAAGCCCTCCAACAGCTCTGACATGCAGCTTTCTTAGAAGCAGCCGTGGCCAATTTGCCTTCAGCGTTTACCAACAGAAATGACTTTGAACGCTCACTTCTGAGAGCGTCTGAGTTTCCAATCGGCTGCCACGGCACTCAGAGGGGAATGTGTCATTGCTGTAGTGCCAGGGTGTTGCACAAAACCACACTAGTGTGTGTGTGTGTGTGTGTGTGTGCTCATGCATATTCATACGGAGCAAATACACTCCGACGTGAAATAAACAAAACAACAAGGAAGCCGTCAGCAGATGGCAGACGGGGTCACAGGAGACGGATGTGATGGTGTGCCCACATGCTTGTGCTCAGGCAGACACACACGCGGAGCAGGTTGCACATGGAAAGTTGGTGGAAAGACAATCGCTGTCAGCACATCACAGACGTGCGAGATTGTGCAAGATTCACAAGTTTGCTCTCGCAACAAACGACAAACATCTCCCAGTCCCTGCCTCCCGTTTTTCGCTGACATATTTTCACTTTGAGCTTTGAAGAAAGAATTTGTGGAAAAGCTGCTAGTTAATTTCCATTTGTGGCAAAAACGTGCGGGGATGGGAGTATGCATGTGAAACTTGTTGAAGCATTCTTTTATGTCAGGTATGTTGCAGAAAACGGCAGGGCTGAATTAGCATTCACCGTTTCACAGCCTCTCAAGGCTTCATACGACAGACACTAAACATTTTCTGGACACGTCATTCTACTGTAAGGCTGCATCCAGGCGAAATCAGACCACATAAATAAGCTTTCCAAAGGAGAAACAAAAACATGTCCTCTTTTAAAAAGTATGAATATCATGCTCTTTCCAATTGAAAGACAAAAATCCTAGTCACTTAATTGATTTACACAATTGAGTCCAGACCACTACCAATGCATTTAACTTGGTAAAATAAAAACAAAAATCAGCTACAGTGGGGAACTGTGATAGGTCACTAAAATTATCAGGAACATTTTTGGAAACTATTTCCATTGTTTACATGAAAAAAAAATGAAATGTAGGGATTTTAGTCTTTAGTGTCAAGATTTCAATTGCCTTCATCTTTGAAATTAGTTCCTCCACAACACTAGGTGGCAGTATGCCCTCTGCTTGATATGCCAATCCACCAACCTCAATACACGCTATCCTGAACTTTTCCAAATACTGGTGCAACAAACACAAAAAAAAAATGATGTTGCAAACTCTGAGTTTTGTTCGTAGATAATTCTTTGAACACAAATCAGCACAATGTTTTTGCAATAGGAGCACCGAGCGAGGAAATGTAAACTTCCAAATTCTTGCAGGTAAACTAAGCTTCTGATGCTTTTAATAATGATTTGTCCGAACCACGAACACAATGAGCAGAGTGAACTGCAAGAGAAACCAAAGCCTAGTTGCAGAGCGTCAGTCCGACAATTTAGCCACCAACGCAGAATATCCAGAGGAAATGTTGACAAGGTGTCAAACATCAGCGGCAAACTTTGCGTTTGATGTGTCAGAGTGTGCCACAGTCAGCAGCAACAACATATGGCCC